>NC_074665.1:20849026-20944026 GCF_029448725.1 Salvelinus fontinalis
TTATTATAATTGGACGTATGGTCGCTGCCGCCTGTGTTTCCAGGGCTTAGAGGACAAGCCCAATTAATCAGGCCACTTTGAGAAGCCCTTTCTGGGTAATGAGGAGAAGCAGAACATTCACACATGTGGGAACCATTTTGCCACCCTCCTCTAACCCGTTTTCAAACAGAAGTGAAGAATGGGACTTTTTAAAAAGAGCAGGCTGCTGCTATCTACCCTGGTTGTTACACACACACACACACACACACACACACACACACACACACACACACACACACACACACACACACACACACACACACACACACACACACACACACACACACACACACACACACACACACACACACACACACACACACACACACACACACACACACACACACACACACACACACACACACGTCATATTATTAATAGCAATAATAATATCTGCTCCTGCATGGTATCCCCAGGCGGTTTATTTTCTCTCACTGCTGCCTAATGATGCCCCAGAAATTGGTCCCGTTTTTAAGGCAATGGTGTGTGTGTGTGTGTGTGTGTGTGTGTGTGTGTGTGTGTGTGTGTGTGTGTGTGTGTGTGTGTGTGTGTGTGTGTGTGTGTGTGTGTGTGTGTGTGTGTGTGTGTGTGTGTGTGTGTGTGTGTGTGTGTGTGTGTGTGTGTGTGTAGAAGAAGGAAGGACAAATATATGCATTTAGTTTCTCCTGACCTCCCAATCATTTACATTAAACAAAACATGACCATTACTTAAACGTGGCACGTCCTTTCCAGAGACACATTTGAAATCTTAATAGCTGGTATTACATTAAGCTGCGTCTTCAACAGATATACAGACTTCTGTGTCTCTGACGGTGTCTCACTCTTATTTTAATAGAGTGAATGTGCAATCAAAATGGCATGGCCATATTCCATGGAGCATGCTTTGCATAATATCATGCTAGTTACCAAAACAATCATACAAGACCATAATAATTCATCATTCAAAAGGGCCCAGAAAGTTCAGATGATACACTGGACAAATGTGAACACACATGATTGATTCCTTCCACTGTTGCCAAGCCTAGTGGGCAGTTTTGTGGTGGCTGATATTTGTCCTAGTGATTGCACATGTATGAATAAACATGACGGTTATGCAAACATGGTAGCCTAGGAAACAAAGGGTCAGGTAACCTCTCTCTCTCTCCCTCTCTCCCTCTCTCTCTCTCTCTCTCTCTCTCTCTGCAGGCACCAAATAACCACCTAGCCCCGCGCCTTGAATATTAACACTAGTGGATTTTATATGCATATCCACGTGCTTTTTGATTATAGGATCTCTTCATGCAATGCACCAGTTGATATGACCAGTCATCCAAATCCTTGGACCTGCTTGACTTCCTCGTAGTCCTCACCCATTGCCCTGATTTAAAGCCGATGTATGGGCGAGTGGTATCACCCCTGTCCCTGTCGAAACCCTCTCTCTGTTTCATTGCAAACTAGCTCGACCACCTTGAACTCGAGTTTCACGAGCAAGGCGTTTAGTATCATTGCTTCAGGTGTTTGAACAATGTTTTAAGAGAGATTCAGAGAGACACCAGGTGGTGAAAGACAGACGTATGTCTAATATACTGATCAACTTCAATTTAAAATGGTAAATCTTTGATCGAGTAACTCAAGTTACAATAGTGCGGGTCAAAAGTTCAAAGTCAAAGATTTGAGACGTTGACTGACTATCATGTTGTAAAGGTCATCTCTCTGTAACTCTTCATAACTCTCTGCATAGGTAATGGAGAAAGTCACAGTTAAATGTATCCATTTTTTATTTAGGCACATGGAGTAGAGCCCTTCATGCGATTATCCTACTCATAGACTGAAAATGTAATCACTTCCCTTTCTGTTGTCCGAAACCCACTCAGTCTGGCACACACATCCACAAACCCTTGACACAAAAGAACGTTCGAAAGGAGAGGTACTTAGAAACCGTTCAGCTGTAATGAACTTCGGGGATATTTACGTTCACGCTGGTTAAGGTTACCGTTTGGTGCCATCTTGTTAAAATGTTGGTGAGAGACAGGGGAGAGGGTCAACTGTAACCTTAACCACAGGTTTAGCAATAACATTTAAACCTTTTAGTCCTCCTCGGTCCCGAAATAAATGGCTTTTACTTGTAGACTGCAGACCAAGGTAGACCCTTAACCCTTAACTTAGTGAACCGTTGATTTATATCTCTCACAGTGACTCTGAAATATTGTTTAGATTCATAAAGGGTTTTATTTGGCAGATATACATATCAGGTAACTCATGTTGGCTGCTAATCGACGGTACGATCGCCTGTCATCTGCAGTCCAACTAAACCCCATTTTACAGCTTTCAGTGTCTCAACGCTAGCACCAAGGGACTCAAAATAGACCTGCAGTCTACTGTCAGGAATGACATTTTGTACCAAAACAACCTAGTCAAAGTTGACCTCTCCGTCAAGTTAATGGAGAGAACATACCCAAAGAATAATGAATATAACTCAAAATTGCTTTTAAGTAACATTGATTCGAGCCATTTTGACGATTTGAAAAAGTTAAACAAAAAACAACCTTTTCACCGCAACGGGAGTCAGTCAGGCTACTTGTAGATGACAGGATTAGGAAAATGTCTGCACATTTTCATCTTTATTGTCATGGATTATTTGGTAACCATTATTTCTTCACATGTGATGTGACTTCATAAAAGTATGTTGTTGGCTATGATACTTTAGTGGAGATTTACTCTAAACTCATTGTTTTTCACTCTTTCTCTCTTTTTCCCTTAAATGATACTGCAGACCCAGGCTATGCAATCTGTGTTCTGTATCGTCTGACACTGTCAGTACTCAACAGACAGGGCTGATTCATCTGTAGCCCAGCACTGTGTCCAAGGGCCACTTTCACCTTCTCTTTTACTCTCTCTCTCTCGCACTTTCTTTCTTTCGTTCTTTCTCTCTCTCAGTCTGTCTTTCTCTCTCTCAGTCTGTCTGTCTGTCTGTCTTTCTCTCTCAGTCTGTCTGTCTGTCTCTCAGTCTGTCTGTCTGTCTCTCTCAGTCTATCTGTCTCTCTCTCTCGCTCTCTTTCTTGCTCTCTTTCTTTCTTTCTGTCTCTCTCTCTCTCTCTCTCTCTCTCTCTCTCTCTCTCTCTCTCGCTCTCTCTCTCTCTCTCTCTCTCTGTCCCCCTCACTCTCACGCATGCTCTCACATCGCACACACACATGTGAATCTAGGAAATACACCTCCATAGTCTGATTAGTCAATCACCAAACGTGGTCAGTGAATGTTTGACTTATGTGAGCTCTAGATGATCCTCTTGGCTAAGTCCTCTGTCTGTCTGTACGACTGCAAACTATCCGCACAAATATTCACCTATAATCCACAGCATAATATTCAACTGAATGATGACATGATGACAAAAACAGGGACAATGCATTAATATAAAGGATCATAAGAGGGGTTGGGGGAATACAACATTCTCCATCCCTCCTTCCCTCCCTCCCTAGCCCTGTTAGTCGCAGTCAGTAGACCGTCCACCATCCAACCAGCCCTGCTTGGCCAAGGGACAACAGTGACCACAACATCTCTGCTGTTGGAGCCCAAGTCCTGATACACAAACCATGTGGGATAGACATAATAACCCAGGATGGGTATGACATCAGTGGTGGCTTGCAGAACACACCCGGCTGCCAGCTGTGATGTCACAGATCTTGGCAGAGTGACCGTCACCCCATGTTCCAGAGTTAAGAGGGTATACGCCGACCCCTGTGGTCTCCAACCTGCTTGTAGTCACGGAGGGTTAAGACATGGCTTTATGGTGGCTGGTTAGGGCCAAAAGGCCTTGCCTGTAAATAAAACAGATGTTCTCACAGTGCAAATACGATGTAGACGTCCGGCTCTGGATTGACTGGACGGATGGGGTTCAGGGTTTTGCTTTTTAAAGGGATATGTCCTGTAGAGTCAAGGACAGCGGGAGCGTGAGCAATAAGAGCTTCGAGTCTGCAGATAACACCCTCCCTGACATGTCACCCACTCTCCCTGTCTGTGTGTCTTTTTGTCTCAAACACACGCACACACGCACACACGCACACACACACATACACGCACGCACGCGCACACACACACACACACACACACACACACACACACACACACACACACACACACACACACGCACACGCACACGCACACGCACACGCACACGCACACGCACACGCACGCACACACACATACGCGCGCACACACAAACGTGCATACACATACGCCACATTGAGCGTTTCACCCCCAGGGTAAACCTCACATACAGTATAGAGGACAAAGTCATATCTATACGTTTCATATTTGTATTGGAGGCGCCACGGGCCCTTATTCCATGTTAGTCCGAGGTAATTACACCTACAAAACCAATATCCCCTCCTCATTACAGCTTGTTAATGGGCCTTCTCCGACTTCAAGCTGCTCATACACACCGCCTCTTTGTCCCGTCCACCTCGGCCACTGACACTATGCGTTAGTATCACTCTCTCACCTCATTGCTAACCGTGTTTTTCTGGGTCCCCCCCGATTCCTGACTCACTGGCTACTCAGAGACTACAGGTAGATTGGGTTCAGTGAGTGGGTGGAAACTGTGTCTTTGGGAATTTGGAATGTTCTAGAACCCTGCTGTGCTGTGTATTTTCAACATGGTAATGAGAGAGATGACGCCTGGTTGTGTTTGTGTTGGCAGGCCATCAGACAGGGAGGGAGGGAGGTGAGAGGGGTGAGGGAGCAAGAGAGAGAGAGAGGGGGATGGAGGGAGAGAGCGAGAGCGTACAGAAGGAGGGAGTAGAAGGTGATACACTGTATAGGGCAGAGGTGGGAAATTCCAGTCCTTTGGGGCCTGATTGATGTCACAGTTTTGCCCCAGCTAACAAACCTGACTCCAATAATCACCTAATCATGATCTTCAGTTTGGAATGCAATTTGATTCATCAGCTGTGTTTGCTAGGGAAGGAGAAAAAGTTTGTCACCAATCAGGCCCCCGAGGACTGGAGTTGCCCAGTGCCTTAACACTTGCCTTGCTATCCTTCCATCCACCCCCAAGTCTTCTCTACCAGGACGTGAGAGCCTCTCAAAGGAGATCTGTGTTTCTGGAAGCCCGGCACTTTGTCGTCATCCACAAACATCGCATCTCTGACACATAACATAATGTTCCCCCGACAACCGTTTACTGCATAAACGTCAGTAAAATTAATATTTATATTTCCACCGTCGAATCAAAGCAACAAGCCGGCACCTCGGCTAAAAATCAACCGTCAGGAAGTTATCTTAGCAACAATATTCTGTGCCAAAGACTCCCTCACACTCTTGTCAGGAGGATCAGACTAGACACATATATGCCGGCACGCAGCAATCACCTGGAGATAAGCTAGGGGAATATGCCCTATAGGAACTCTCCCCAGGGAGGAAGAGAAGCATTATACAGTATGCATCTGGCCCTGGGCTCCGATGGACTCAGAGTGACAAGAGTAGAGGAGACTACAGGGTGGATATGTAAGACAAACTGTGGAAGTCTCTAAACCAGAGAGATTTTCACACACTCCAAACGCATTCCCCCAGCCTTCATTAGCGTCAGGCCTGATTTCCCCTTCCTTTCTCTGAGCCCTGAGGCTGGTTCCCTCATAGAGACACGAGGAGAGGACTGAGACATGCCCAGAGAGGTAGATCTCGGCCCATCTCAAGCAGAAAATATAAAACGTGCTATGCAGGTTTCCCTTGTCAAACACATAGAGGCAAGCAGGCAGAGAGGCAGGCTGAGAGGCAGGCAGAGAGGCAGGCAGGCAGAGAGAGAGAGAGAGAGAGAGGGGAAGACAGAGAGAGAAAGAGAGAGAGAGAGAGAGAGAGAGAGAGAGAGAGAGAGAGAGAGAGACTTGAGTAAAATGCAAATTGGATTTATACCAAAACATTGCATGACCGATCATATTTGCACACCCTGATAGATAAACATAATAATACCAAGATTTATGCTTGCTTTATTGACTTCCAAAAAGCATTTGATTATATTTGGCATACAGGACTGTTCTACAAAGTTATTGAAAGTGGTGTAGGGGGTAAAACATATGACATGATTAAATCAACACGTGCAGCATAAAAATTGGCAAGAAAATAACAGAATTCTTTAACCAGGGACATCGCCAAGGTTGCAATCTCAGCCCCGCGCACTTCAATATTTACTAAGAAGAAATTGGCCACTGTTATAGCCCCTGGTGTTAGTCTCTACAATTCAGAGGTTAAATACCTGCTCTTCACAGATGACCTGTGCATGCTGTCACCCACAGCATATGGCCTACAGCAGAGCCTGTACCAGCAAGAGCAGTATTATCAGACCTGGGCCCTGGCAGTAAAGATCCAGATCTTAGGGAATTAGACCAAAGTTCTCAATTAGTACAAAATATATAGTGTACTATACACACTACAATTACTTAGGTGTAAAAAGAAGCTCAACTGCACACTTACAGTAAATGAGGCAGTGAATGAACTGAGAGAGAAAGAACGCAGGCCATTATACGACATTAAAAAATGAATTCAAATCGAAATACCTACAAAAATGTGACTAAAACAAATGGCTTGTGCCATTGAATCAATTGCACTTTATGGCAGGGAGATGTGCAGGCCCCTGGCAGACAATATTTCATCCAATGCGAGAAAAACGCCATTGAAACCCTGTATCAGAGTTCTGTTAGATTCTCCTACATGTCCAGAGGAAAACTACAAACAACAAATGCAGGGCAGAATTAGGCCAACATCCACTAATAATCCAAAATAAGAAAAAAAGAGCAATTCAAGTTTTGGAAACTAAAATAAAGTGACCCCTCTCATATCATTACCAAGGCCTGCAATGCTAAGAGCTGAGCATAGAAAAGAGTCCCCTCATCCAGCTGGTCCTGGGGCTGAGTTCACAAACCTCTTCTACTAACACACTGAAGCCTCAGGACCAGAGCATCCAATCAATCAGAATAAACCAAATTACAACACAGTCAAAACAAAACGACCTTGCCTATGGGGAAACAAAAGCACAAAACACAATGTAGTTCTGTCAGGCCCTAAATCGACAGTACACTATCGCAAACTACACCATACTGTATATACAAAAGTTTGTGGATACCCCTTCAAATTAGTGGATGCGGCAACCCTTTGTTGACAGGTGTATCAAATCAAAAACACACAGCCATGTAAACTCCATAAACAAACTTTAGCGGTAGACTGGCCTTACGGAAGAGCTCAGTGACTTTCAATGTGGCACCGTCAAAGGATGCCACCTTTCCAACAAGTTAGTTCGTCAAATTCCTGCCCTGCTAGAGCTGCCCCTGTCAACTGTAAGTGCTGTTATTGTGAACTGGAAACGACTAGGAGCAACAATGGCTCAGCAGGGAAGTGGTAGGCCACACAAGCTCACAGAACGGGACTGACAAGTGCTGAAGCGCGCAGATCCTAAACATCGTCTGTCCTCTGTTGCAACACTCACTACCGAGTTCCAAACTACTGTTCGTCGAGAACTTCGTGAAATGGGTTTCCATGGCCGAGCACACAAGAATAAGATGACCATGGACAATGCCAAGCGTTGGAAGGAGTAGTGTAAAGTTCGCCACCATGTGACTCTGGAGCAGTGGAAACCCGTTCTCTGGAGTGATGAATCACGCTAAACCGTCTGGCAGTCCGACGGACGATTCTGGGTTTGGCGGATGCCAGGAGAACGCTGCCTGCCCCAAGGCATAGTGCCAACTGTAAAGTTTGGTAATGGAGGAATAATGGTCTGGAGCTGTTTTTCATGATTCGGGCTAGGCCCCTTAGTTCCAGTGAAGGGAAATCTTAACGCTACAGCATACAATGACATTCTAGACGATTCTGTGCTTCCAACTTTGTGGCAACAGTTTGGGAAGGCCCTTTCCGGTTTCAGCATGACAATTCCCCTGTGCACAAAACGAGGTTCATACAGAAATGGTTTCTTGAGATCGGTGTGAAAGAACTTGACTGACCTGCATAAAGCCCTGACCTCAACCCCATCGAACACCTTTGGGATGAATTGGAACACTGAATGCGAGCCAGGCCTAATCGCCCAACATCAGTGCCCGACCTCACTAATGTTCTTGTGGCTGAATGGAAGCAAGTCCCTTAGCAATGTTCCAACATCTAATTGCCTTTATAGAAGAGTGGAGGCTTTTATAGCAGCAAAGGGAGGACCAACTACATATTAATGCTCATGATTTTGGAATGAGATGTTCGACAAGCAGGTGTCCACTTACTTTTGGCAGGGGTTACTGATCAAAACCTTGACAGGGTACAGGCTCAGTGAGCACAGCCTTGCCATTGAGAAGGGTAAACCCAGGAAAACCTGGCTCCCTGTAGAGGAAAGGCTGTGCAACCCTGCACAACAGCAGATCCCGAGCTGCATTTGCTGACAAAATGTAAAACATATGAAAAAGAATTAGAGATTGTGATTTGAAACTCTTATTCAAGGTTTCAAAGACCTCTCTGATGAGAATACGCTAACCGTCCTGTTGGGGGAGGACGCAAAGAGCTGTGGGTTGACAGTGTACTACATTGCTGCCTGGCATGTGATAAAGGACAGTGTCTGACAGACCAACCAACCTGTACATTATTATCGTTACTATCCATTTTGTGGATATTTTGACCCGCTATCATTATTATTACTGATTGTCCCATCGACAATCTTGATGACGATGATGATTATTATTTTTATTATTATTGTTATTTTAGTTGTGTTAATATTGCACATGAATAACCTATTTTCCAAAGTAAGCTTCGGCAATATGTACATTGTTATGTCATGCCAATACAGCAAATTGAATTGAATTGGCAGACAGACAGAGAGCCAGATAGAGAGCCAGCCAGCCAGCCAGCCAGACAGACAGCCAGCCAGCCAGACAGACAGCCAGACAGACAGACAGACAGACAGACAGACAGAGTTACACAGCAGTACTATCTGGGACAGGGATCTGGGACTGGCTTTGCGCAATGGGCTGTATCGGATTCCCAAAAATCTCCTCTCCTCTCATCCTTTCCTTTCCCCCATACCCTTGCCTTCCCCCTCTTCTCCATCTTCAACTCCACTCAGGTGTTTGCAAATAGGATGGGTTACAGCTCAATACAATCTCTTATGGTAATGTGCCAGAAAGGAAACTATGATAGACAAGCAGTGCACAATAACTGCAGTAACACTTTGTATCACTTTTTCTAAGCACTGAAATCACCTTTCTCGTTAACCACTTTTTTTTGTTGCACAAACCACAACTTTTCAAAATCATGGAAAACAAATTGGAACAAAATATGAACTTGAACCACAAGGTAGCTACTGCCAGGACCTCACATTTGGTCCTTGCAGATACATTACATCAAGGGGATTTCTATATGTCTTTATGAACATGTTCATAATGCTTTATAACTGGGCTAGTCTGACCAGGTACTAAATAACCTAATCATATCCACCAGCGAGATACTGTACGTTCCAAGGTTGCTTATTATTAACATAATCTTTATATCCTTAAGATACATAAATATACTCCTAATTTACCAGAATATCTAAGGAGGGGGATGAGTGCACTTTACCCTTGGGTTTGATGTTCTATAGCCCGTGCCAAACCATAGTAACACATCAGAATCGGATGATACTCCCCGTAATAGGTCCCCTTTAACCTGTACGAAGATATTTTGAAAATACAATGAAATTGTACTCTCTATTTCTAAGCAACAGGGAGAAAAACAACTCCAGAAGAATCCCATCTACGCCAAGTTGTCGAATGAATTGTGTAGTAGGCCCATAGACAGGGCATATGTATCCTAGCAACAAAACAATCAATAACTATACCAAATAAAAAACGGCTTAGTATATTTCTCTCAAGGGGGAAAAACTGTAAGAACATCCACAAGGTATCAAATATATGTTTTACGACCTATGAATGAATCTACCACACCTGTGCCAGGCATATACCCAGATGCTGTAGCCTATGGTAAGTTTGCTTCCACAAAAACGTCAAACTATGAATCACAACTACTAACGGGTGTACTTCAAAGCAGGATCAAGGAGTTAGCCAGTTAACTTGCCTAAATATTCTGAAATATTTTTTTTCATATAATTTTTTAAAGATAAGCTTGAAATGGGAATGGTCTCATAAACTAAGCAAACATAAACACATATCTAAGTTTAGCTTTCTATGTGATTCTGTTTGTTTATTACAGTTAGCTGGCTAACACATTGATCCTGCTTTGTAGTACACCCCTCTGGCTATCAGCAGAACTTTGGTGCAGATAGTCTTGCCGTGAGGCTCTACACAGCCGAGAAAGACGGCAGGCTCTGAGGCTCTAAACAGTGAAAACATAACGAGAGAAAGACGTCAGGCTCTGAGGCTCTAGACAGTGAAAACATAACGAGAGAAAGAGGTCAGGCTCTGAGGCTCTAAACAGTGAAAACATAACGAGAGAAAGACGTCAGGCTCTGAGGCTCTAGACAGTGAAAACATAACGAGAGAAAGAGGTCAGGCTCTGAGGCTCTAAACAGTGAAAACATAACGAGAGAAAGAGGTCAGGCTCTGAGGCTCTAAACAGTGAAAACATAACGAGAGAAAGAGGTCAAGTTCTAGATGCTGTCTAACGAGAGATCCAGCTGTGTGTTCAACCGATCCACTTCATTCGTGAAGAAACGAGGCGGGCAGTGGTAATGTCACTTCACACTTCCTCAGTTTGCGTTCAGCATCTCTGAATCACATTGGAAGGTGGAGGGCAATAGTGGAGAAAACAGAAGGTGCGGCCCGTCGGTGGAGTCATCAGGTACCGCCCGTAGTCAACGCTTGGCACTCTTGTGACTGGGGGAGGAGGAGGGGAGAGGGTGTTACGACATAGACAAACACTCGTAGATATACGCACGCACTGACACACATGCATGCTCAGGCACACACACACACACACACACACACACACACACACACACACACACACACACACACACACACACACACACGCGCACGCGCACGCACACACACTCACAAACGCTCACACACACGATAGCTTGTGCAGTAAAACATGGAGGTGTAAGAGTTGAATGTGTCTCCTGGCCAATCGCCAGCTCTCCAGCCTCCCCTTGTCCAGTGAATATAACCAAGTGGTAGCCGAGTAATGAAAGATACGGTCCAGGACACAATTTACCGCCCCTCGGAGTAAAAGTGAGAAAAGATTGATGAATGAAGTTGGATCCTTAAATGCACTCTCGCATAAATAAATCAAATACATTTAGCAAAATGCATAGGCAACGTTTTTCCCTCCTTTAATCTGTCAATGTTGGCGTGAACTCTGACAGTATTCATCTGTACAGTGTGAGCTATTGCCTATGCATGCTACACACAGTACGAGAGGATTGCCGTGCTAAAATAGCATGCTATTTTTTCACATTTTTGGTGATATACTGTATGTCACAAACCATTAAAAAACCATTTCCCTACTGTGTTAGGTAAACAAACAAACTCTGCTTTATGATTCAGGCTATTTATGCTCTGTAATATATTTTACACATTACATTCTATATCCTGGGGTGCATCTCAAATGGCATCTCAAATGCATCTCAAATGGCACCCTGTTTCCTATTAAGTGCACTACTTTTGACCAAGGCTCTGGTCAAAGTTAGTGCACTATATAGTGAATCGAGGGTAATTTGGGATGCATCCCAGGTCTCCTTCATCGGACACCCAGGAACTACCGACAGCCACGAGAGTCAGAATGAACAGCAGATTAAATACATAAATCACACAGCTCCTACTAATAGCTGGAATCCATTCTAGTAATGCATTTAACACACTGGAGACAAATAAATGGGTGTAATTGGGATTGGGAGAGAGAGGGAGAGAGAGAGAGAGAGATGAACGGAGGCAGAGAGAGCAAGAGCGCGACAGAGAGCGAGATGAATGGAGGCAGAGAGAGAGAGAAAGAAAGAGATGAATGGAGGCAGATAGAGAGAGATGAATGGAGGCAGAGAGAGGGAGAGAGAAAGAAAGAGATGAATGGAGGCAGATAGAGAGAGATGAATGGAGGCAGAGAGAGGGAGAGAAAGAAA
Organism: Salvelinus fontinalis; assembly: GCF_029448725.1. NCBI lineage: Eukaryota > Metazoa > Chordata > Actinopteri > Salmoniformes > Salmonidae > Salvelinus > Salvelinus fontinalis. The sequence continues at coordinate 20,861,116 of NC_074665.1, forward strand.
GAGATGAATGGAGGCAGAGAGAGAGAGATGAATGGAGGCAGAGAGAGAGAGAGAGAGAAAGTAAGAGATGAATGGAGGCAGAGAGAGAGATGAATTTAGGCAGAGAGAGAGAGAGAGAGAGAGAGAGAGAGAGAGAGAGAGAGAGAAAGAAAGAAAGAAAGAGATGAATGAAGGCAGAGAACGAGAGATGAATGGAGGCAGAGAGAGAGAGAGAGAGAGAAATAAAGAGATGAATGGAGGCAGAGAGAGAGATGAATGGAGGCAGAGAGAGAGAGAGAGAGAGAGAGAGAGAGAGAGAGAGAGAGAGAGAGAGAGAGAGAGAGAGAGAGAGATGAATGGAGGCAGAGAGAGAGAGCGAGAGAGAGAGAGAGAGATGAATGGAGGCAGAGAGAGAGAGAGAGAGAAAGAGAGAGAGAGAAAGAAAGTTCTCCCTCCTCCCGTCTCTGTTTAAAGGGGTCTACATGTTTTCACACCAGGGACTGGTTTGAATTCTTCCGACAGCAGGCCTGCCTGCGGATTCCGTCTGAGGGTTCTGTCTCCTCTCTTCCTGCTTCCTCTCTCCTGAAACATCTGCTTCTCATTTGGTTGCAAATTGTATCAGATGCTCGGGAGAGTAAAGAAAAACAACAAAGCCTCCTGATAGGTGGACATCCAGGCTGAGGGATAAACAGATATCTCGGAAGCCGAGAGCTGGTTCACTGACGCCTTCGCGGCGGTTTCCTGTCTTTGCCTCCGGAGGAATTGTTTGGGTTATCATCTTTTTGTTCTGTAGCAGTACGACATCTTTATGCTGATATTCTAGTGTTCTTGATGAAACGTCTCCATTGACCAAGTATAGCTGAGGTGTCATCGTATACGAAGTGCCTGTCCGTAAATTCTCTTCAGATCAGGGCATCTGCTAAACGAATCAGTGCAACTGTGTAATGTGATTTCGCTTTCAGCGTGATAGCTATCGAACACATCTATCTTCACACGAGACGTTCATAACTCGCCTCTTTTCTGGGATTTTTGGGTTTCTTTCCTCAACCTAATAGTTGTTATGTTTTTCAGGACCTGGGGGCTTGGTTCGTAGCCTCAGAGTAGCTGGAGGAATCTGGTTTGGTCTATGGGTGCTGGGAATTTTGGGAAAGGCAGCGCTCTTGTCTGTCAGCACACAGAGTCAGCAACACGATGGACCTGTTTCTATTTAACAGGCACCAAACCCCAAACCCTACACGTGTTCCATATGTTTCCTCCTCAAATACGGCGCAACTGACGGTGCCCTTGCTAGCGCGTGCGTTCGTGCACGTGACCGAGTCACTACCCTTAATACCCACTCGCCGCATCTTAATACCACCGTTATTACAGGAAAGTATTTTGGCAGGGTCGAGTTTCAGTCTTCCATGCCGTTTTATTTTTTTTACGGACGCAGCGTTTTGCCCCCGATTGTTTTTCTTTGATAACTAATCCATAAACAAGCCGGGAGGATTATACACTGTATGAAATGTGTCTGGGCGGACCGCCCCCTGTGTGGCTTGAAACCCGAGCAGTTCACGTTTAGGTTTAGAGTGGAGGAGCTACAATAAAATCCCAACTTGCTTTGACTTATGTAAATTGGGAGGGAATGGGAGAGAATTGCACATGGTTTCAGTTAGTTTACACCCCCCACGGTCGACCCAAAGCCCGTAGAAAAGTACCCACCGTTGTCCTGTAACATTCAACAAGTAAGCCACAAACCCAGAAGTGAGTTCATTTCTATACTATGTTGAAAATGAGATTTGAAGGTAACCTCGGTGAAGGATATAGGATGTTTCAGTGGTTGGCTGTTACACAGTCAGGTACAGTATGTTTCATATTACACTAATTCAATCTGACTAGCTCCATTCATACGGAGGTCTGTGATGGCTAGGCTACACACAGAGGTTTTAGAAATACAACATAGGCCTGGGTCTTATCTAGCCATTTAGTGGCTGTGTTAGCCTTGTGTTAGCCTTGTGTTAGCCTTGTGTTAGCCTTGTCAAGCTATCAGAGGGAATCAAGAGGACTGAGACAAGCTAAATACACAGATCTGTACTCAGATCTGTTAGCATTACTTTTTACTGGGGATAAAGCCAAAGGGAGATAAGGTGAACCGTAAAGTCTATACGTAAGTGGGTAGTACTTTCCAACCTGGTTCGAGTTGTAGTATTTTGGCTTATTCAGGCAGTGCCAATACACGCATAGCATAGGAATGCCATGCCGAGAATGATCATACTGTACCATCTTACCAGTGTTAGTGGCAGGGTATTGGCTACAGTATGATCAGTGTGCCTGTAGGTGGAGTGGTGGAGAGTGGTGCCTCTTGGAGCGCAGTAACACAGTGAGGTGTGTCTTTGCCAGGAGGGAATCCCTTCTCATTTACCACACAGGTCAGTGAGTCTGCACAGAGAGAGACAGGCTGGGTATAGCTGGATATGGGGGCTGAGTTTTGGCTGCTTATTTAGAGTGGACCAGAAGCATTGCCTGTAAGAGGGTTTCATATTAAGGGGAAACACAGCAGAAGCCCTCTGAATGTTTTGCAAGTGTCAGACAACAGGATAAACAAGGGGGACCTCCTTTACCCCTCCCAGCCACTTTCTGTGCCAACTACCTGCTCATGTTCCAAACTACACTTCCTCATAAAACAGAGTTTATTTGACCAATAATCATTTGGAGGAGGGTGGTGGTAACCGTAGATGGGTGTGTGTTATCAATTTATAACAGATGACTAATTAAAGAGAGTGAGAGAGAGAGAGAGACAGAGAGAGAGACATTAAAAACGGGTTATTCTTTCTACAAGAAGAACAGGGTTAGAAATTGTGCACCAGATGTCTATTTTCATGTTATTATTGGTGTTTTTTCCACAAACATCTTCCTTAGATGTTGATACTTGGTGGTCTTCGTATAACCAACGGGCCTGGTTGCTCTCGCTCTGCTGTCAGGGTCATTCAACAGTAGTGTCTGTCTGGTCTCAGTGTCCAGACCCAGACAAGTGTCCTGCTGAACTTCAGCCTTTCAACACAGCAGGACCAGTCTCTGACCCCCCTCTATCCATCACCCCTCCCACCCCCTCTCCATCCTCCCAGACTAACCACTTCCATCTTCTTATCAGCCAACAGTAGAGATGTCTCGGAGTGTTTGGTTATTAAAACATTCCTTTTCATTGAGATTAAAACAGAAAAGAAAGTCAACATTAGAGAGGACAGAGGAGAAGACATCCTTGCACTCATTATTTTCTTGTTGAGTCACTTCAAAGACTGGTGTGGGTGGCTGAGACGGCATTCATATTTTTCTTCCTGTTATTAAAACCTGGTTATTTCTACTTTTCTCGATAAAGAAAGATATCAACGAAGATAAAACTCGTCATTTATGACACTAGCATGACCCTTCAGTTGAGTGGATTTGAATCCCCAGTGCTCCTTGTGAAAAACAAGAAGAGACGTTTCTTTTTCAATCATGCCGTGGCTCATGGAACCAAGATGCCGCCCATGACACATTGTAAACACTGGGTTTAGATTGAATGGCGTCTGGTGAAACCAAGCCTCACCATAATGGTAGTTAATCACTTGAATTAACATAGATTACATGATTCAGCTGCCCCCTAGAACGTCTACAGAGAACCACTATAGCAGGTGTAATTTCCCCATGGTGAATGAACTGCAAAACCTGTTTTTGTATGATTTTGTATAATAACCTGGGTCTTCTTATAGTGTTTCAGTAATTGTGCAACTATTCCAGTAAAACGCTAATTTCTTTAGTCTTGTTTCCAGTAATTGGTCGTCTTTGTGTATAAAATAGGTTCAAACCCACAAGTGAGGGAAAGTAATACATCATCGAGAGGATGCCTTCTCTGACTAGTCATACGGTAACTGGAAAAGGTTCGACAGTGAATCCCGCAGCTAGGGCCTCGTCAGAAGTCCTGTCAAATTCCCGCACATATCGTATCAATGGTTATATGATCTCTCATACAATGCAACGAATCAAATCAAATTCTATTTGTCACATGCGCTGACTACAACAGGTGTAGACCTTATCGTGAAATTCTTACTTGAGAGGAGACATACTTGACACCAATAAGCCAAATATGTGCATGTCAAAAGCTCACGTAATCCTTGCATTTTGAGTGTAAGGCAATTTGAGTGGATGTGTTTGGCTTTGGATGGCATGTGGCTTGTCCTTAGAGGAAAGGTTAGATGTCTGACTGCCTCAGGGCAAGCAGCAGCTCCTTATAAACCCCTGGGAGGAATAGCATAGTAAAAAAACAATAGCTGATGGTCTGTTTAGTCTGGGCCTAGGGGCTTACCACGGTGCAGCACAGTCAAACGGAACTCCAGCGTCCAAAAATACTTTAAGACTCCATTCCAAGCAGCTTATTGCATTCCGGGGCTTCTCATCTGCGTCCAAGACACAAGACCAACAAGACACCTCAAGCCCCAGACTAGAGCTACACTGAAAGGATAATAAATCATATTCGCTTCCCAATCACTATTGGCCATCTCTTGTCCCTGGTCTATCTCCTGTGCCATCTTGAAACCTGGTAGTTATAACATTCTCTTTCTCTTCATGCCTCTGTCAAACATATTTTGGTCAGTGAATTCAACTGTGGTCTCAGCCTCTGCCTCAAGAATCCCTCAAATGAGCCTTGTCTAAATACATTTTCATTTATGACAGTGGTGAAAAACCCACTACTGGGCATTAAAGAGAATCAACCTGGTCAATCACGTCATGCGTCTGGGCCTTTGTGTTATGAACGGCGACTCTGGTGGCCTGCTCTTGAGGTAACAATGGGGGATGTGGAGCTCCAAAACACACAAATGATCAGGTGCCGGACATTTCTTGTGTCTTAACCGTGCCTGGAGCTAGCCAAATAAACGTTGTCGTTTTAGGAGATTATAACTTTGAGGTTAGAGGAGTTATGGCTTCTGTCTGGCGTGCCCTCTACGTGTACAATACAGGCTACCTTTACCCCAGAAAGAGACTAGAGACAAAGTGAGCTGTTACTGGTCCAATTTAAACTCGACCTTGATTAACAGTGTCAGTCAAAATCAGGACCTTGATTTCTGCATAAAGCCAGGCCTGAGGTCAATTAGGGCATGGCGTAGGGAGGGGAGAGGGGGGGGGGACAGGGGAAGAAGGGAAGACTGGAACAGAACGTTGTGGGGAGATGGGGAAAAGAGAAAGAGAGTGGTAGAAAGGGGGAGGGCAGTGAGAGAAGGAGAGACAGGGGAGAACGAGTGTGTGGCGGAGTAGAGGGGTGAGGGGTTATTTCCCCAGACTGACAGGAGGAGTGAAGAAGGAGAGTAACTGAGACATGGCGGAGAGACAGCCATGCGGGGAGGGGCGAGGAACACTCTTCCACCACTAATATCAACACCACCCTGTTGATGGGCGAGGACACACTCTTCCACCACTAATATCAACACCACCAGACAGTGAGCTGTCCTCGGGTGACTTGGGCCTCCAGCTTTATTACGTTACCTTAGAAGAAGAACAGAAAATTATATTTTCAGGTGCGGTGTAGGTGCATCTTACACAGCAGCACCAGTGACATACTTTCACCATGAGAAATAAGCTGTGTAACATACAAATGTAGGATCTTCATTTGATCACCCTGTTGCAGGAGAACTTTCCTGCAATTTCCTGCAATTCAGGAAACGTTAAACTCGTAGTGTATTTGAGGTTTAAAAAAGCTTTGGAAGTTTGTAATTTCCTCTTAGAAATTTCAGACTTGATTTTCCCTTATGGAAAATGTATTAACCCCTACAAACATGACCATTAATATTAATCCACATAATAATTCACATTTCCTGCTGCTGCAGGATTATTTTCCCGCTGTAGCAAATGGCTCAAATTAAGATCCCACTGGGCAAAAACTGGTTGAATTAGCGCTGTTTCCACGTCATTTCAACCACAAAAATGGGATGATATTGAATCAACATGGAATTTTTGGGAGAATTTCAAAAAGTCAATCACGTAAGGGCATTTAGTCTTTTTTCTCCAAATTTGAACCTAAATCCAAATCCAATGTAAATCAAAACTAGACGTTGAACTGACGTCTCTGTCCAGTGGAATCCTACATATGTATGCTCCTGCTTTCTCATGAACTGCCCTGACCTCCCCAGAGAAAACAGCACATTTCCATAAAGTGCCAAATGAGAGGGAACCACTCCCAATAAAAAAGTCTGCTCTGGAGCAGGTAAGAGTCGTGTAGGGTGTGGGGAAATAGTAGAGGGGGAGAAGTCTCCAGTAAATGTCAAAAGCATAAACATTTGACGTCAGTCTCGTAGGTGGCGCCACCTAACGTTTCCACTCCAGACGCACGTAACCCAGAAATTGGGCAGGGCGGGGGTGTGGTGTGGGGAGTGTGTGTGTGTGTGTTGGGGGGAGAAGGGTGTCTTTGTGCCCCTGTGGCACGTAGAGGGCGTCCGCAAACAGGACCGTGTCACCGGCAAGGTATCGGCAGAGCCAGGCTCTGGTGGTGGTGATGTCATGAGGGTATTTTTCCACTTGTTTGCACACTGTGTGTGTGGGTGTGAGTGTGTGTCTGTGTCTTGTGACAGGGTTTGCACCGTCACTCTACAGATGGCCTGGTCCCAGTTCCCCCAATCTCCAGTTGAGCCCAGCTTTGTCTTTTCAAGACAGGTGACATATTATTGTGTTTAAATTGTAGTCTGTTGTAACGGCTGGCTGACACAGCACACTGAAAGCACACTTCTACCCTGTAACTGGCTCAACCAAGAATGATATGCTAGTCTTTGTAGTAGCAGCACAGCCCTACAGGTGGCAACAATGACGTGAGCATGACGCCTTCCTCATAAGTATGGACGACGCACAGTATTAGCACAGTATCAGCACAGTATTAGCACAGTATTAGCACAGTCTTAGCATGCAAACGTCACACCGATGCAACACCTCACATACTGTAGCCCACACACACACGCATGCACATGCACACGCCCACACGCCCACGCACGTGCACGCCCACGCCCACACGCCCATGCGCGCCCACACGCACGCCCACACAGTCACCCCTCCCACGCTCACACACAGACCAATGCCTTTATCCATTGCTCTCTATGTTCTCTGTATTTCACATACAGGGTATTTGGCCTCCCTTGTTGCTCTGCCATGGCACCTCTTATGCTGACTGAGAGCTGTGTAAAGCTGTCGGTATTGGCCGCAGCCCATGGAAGTAGGCAGTGTTAATCCCTGTAAAAAAAAAAAAGCACTGTATCTGGAGTTTGTTTGGTTTTTACGCGACACGATCACTTGTTTACCACAGAGGCTCAGGTGAAATTCTATCGCATGAGGTCAGAACCCTCGATTCGGTAGGCCGTTCGGCACCTTGTATTTTTCCTAGAATTGTGTCTGCCTGCATATAATTATTGCAGTAAAGCCAAGCAAGCTATCGCAGAGGTCTTTAGCGCATTTATGAGCCCCTTTGATGACGTAAAGCACAGCGGGAGAACGTTTTTGCAGGTAGTTAAAGTAGCTGTGGGGGTTTGTGCTGGTTCTCTGGTGGAAGTTAAGTGCAGATACCACACAGAACTCCATACACAGACGGACTGGAGCTGGCACATGGATGCTACACAGACCTAACGTCCAATAATAGCACCATCATTGCCCTGTAATTGGACACGTAGAAGAGAAACGACTTGCATTCATTCAGTAACGGCCTCAGTATTTATACTGTAAATCACTGAATCATATATGCTGTAACTCCATTATTGCGTTGTCCATAATAGGACAGTTGTACACCATTAATGTACGAAACTAAAGACGCAGCCTCCGAAGCATTACAGGGACATCCTTGTCTCATTGTGTTTTTCTTTGCGGTTTGCATTTTTAAGAGCTGAATTTGGAGAGACAGTCTGCAGAATTCTCACTCCATACAAACTGGTAGGCTATGCCAGATTTGTAAGGAGAGGGATCGACCTGAGGCAAAGTCCTGGGAAAACATTATTTGAGAAGCATGGAAAGAGCTGCTTTCAAATCCCCACCAAGCACAGGAATCGGCTTAACTCCTACTTGAGAAAAAGACATTAGCCATCTTGACTTCTGCACCAGGCCTCATTTCCATTGTCTTCTGTGCATGATGTGATTTTTACTACCACTTAGTGGGTGCAGGAGTGAGGTTCCGTATTGTACATTATAAACTGGATGGTTCGAGCCCGGAATGCTGATTGGCTGAAAGCCGAGATATAGCAAACCGTATAGAACGGGTATAACAAAAGATTTATTTTTAATGCCCTAATGACATAGCATAGTTTATAATAGCAATAGGGCACCTCGGGTGTTTGTGGTACTATATGTGCAATATACCACGGCTAAGGGCTGTATCCAGGCACTCTGTGTTACTTTGTGTGTAAGAACAGCCCTTAGCCGTGGTATATTGGCAATATACCACAGCCCCTCGGGCCTTATTGTACAGTATATCTCCTTCCACCTTTCCTCCGTCCTTTCTTCCCTCTCTTCATTTCTCCTTATAAGAGTCACAGACAGCCAGTCCGGAGGCTGAGAAAGGGTCTGTCCCCCAGTCACATGTAGGGTGAGGTTTCCATGCCCCTGTGGCTGCTGTGCCAAGCCAAACTGACAGGCTTACACACACACGCACGCACGCGCACACACACACACAGCAGGGCCTCCATGCCACTGCAAATGCACGGGTCTCCACCAAGCAGCCTCTGGGCAGGGAGCCACAGTCCAGGGAAGGAGGGATGGAGGAGGGATGGAGCAGGAGGAGTGGGGTATGCAGACAGAGTGCCAGGCCTCACTGCCTATGGGCTGGATGCTGCCTGGTCTCGCTGGGCCCTCTAACTGTGCCTTTCAATTAGTCTGTTTTACTACACATGCGCCAAGCCATGTCAAGCCCTCCTGGTCTCCCACATCCATGCGGCAGCCACCATGGGGCAGAGGGGGCGACAGACGACATGCAGCTCCCAGATAGAATCACTCTTCTGGCGCTTCCAAGGCACCAAGCCCCCCTTTAGCCACCGAGTCTGGGAGTACTGCCCTTCTGTCTGTCAGATTTAGGAGACAGCAGCGGAAGCTTGCCTCTGACTCTCCAGATAGAGGCGCTGTGACGCTCTAACCGTTTCACGCCAACATGCCAATCGTCCTCACATTTTCAGAATCCATTTGTACATTCTTGGGTACACGCCATGAAGGAACACAGCGCCCCCCCCACCCCCCCCACTACACACATGTACGCAGGCACTCACACGATCCCTCCCACACACACACTCTCCATATATTGACACATGTCCACGTGCCAGGGACCTGTTCAGAAGGGATTTATGGGACGAGGTGGTAGACAGTGGCAGGGTAGGGAGGTAAGAAGAGGAAAACTTCCCTCGGCTGATGCTGACAGTATTACTGCACTACCCAGGGCGCTGACTGATGACTACTGTGTGGGGAGGAGTGGCTGAATGATGAGGTGTATGCTGCCCGTTGGGTCTGAGCCCCCCCCCCCCCCCCATCGCACGGCGGTAGCTTATACTTGTAGCTGAACACAACACGCGCACCCAGGCTGCAGCTTGACATCATCTCCCTCTCCAAAATACATATAGATCACAGGAAGCTGGTGAGGGAAGAATGGCTCATAATAAGGTGCTGGACTGGAATGAAGGGAATGGTATCAAACACATGGAAACCATGCGTTTGATGAGTTCCATACTTTTCCATTTATTCCGTTCCAGCCATTACTATGAGCCCGTCCTCCCGAATTAAGGTGCCACCAGCCACCTGTGATACTTATATAGTGTAATGTACTGTATTTTATATGTACTTCTGTGCTAGAACATCTCTAATCATGAAAACTTCCAGGATTAGACGTACAGACCAGGAGCTCAGCCTGACCTGAGTCCTATTGGTGGGACTCAACCTCTGCTCTGCATGCATCGTATTCATCAGCACTGCTGCCTGCACCGTATTCATCAGCACTGCTGCCTGCATCTTATTAATCAGCACTGCTGCCTGCACCGTATTCATCCTGCACCTTATTCATCAGCACTGCTGTCTGCACCGTATTCATCAGCACTGCTGCCTGCACCTTATTCATCAGCAATGCTGCCTGCACCTTATTCATCAGCACTGCTGCCTGCACCTTATTCATCCGCCTTGCTGCCTGCACCGTATTCATCAGCACTGCTGCCTGCACCGTATTCATCAGCACTGCTGCCTGCACCGTATTCATCAGCACTGCAGCCTGCACCGTATTCATCAGCACTGCTGCCTGCATCGTATTCATCAGCACTGCTGCCTGCACCGTATTCATCAGCACTGCTGCCTGCACCTTATTTATCAGCACTGCTGCCTGCACCGTATTCATCAGCACTGCTGCCTGCATCGTATTCATCAGCACTGCTGCCTGCACCGTATTCATCAGCACTGCTGCCTGCACCTTATTTATCAGCACTGCTGCCTGCATCGTATTCATCAGCACTGCTGCCTGCACCGTATTCATCAGCACTGCTGCCTGCACCGTATTCATCAGCACTGCTGCCTGCATCGTATTCATCAGCAATGCTGCCTGCATCGTATTCATCAGCACTGCTGCCTGCACCGTATTCATCAGCACTGCTGCCTGCACCGTATTCATCAGCACTGCTGCCTGCATCGTATTCATCAGCAATGCTGCCTGCATCGTATTCATCAGCACTGCTGCCTGCACCGTATTCATCAGCACTGCTGCCTGCACCGTAATCATCAGCACTGCTGCCTGCACCGTATTCATCAGCAATGCTGCCTGCATCGTATTCATCAGCACTGCTGCCTGCACCGTATTCATCAGCACTGCTGCCTGCACCGTATTCATCAGCACTGCTGCCTGCATCGTATTCATCAGCACTGCTGCCTGCACTGTATTCATCAGCAATGCTGCCTGCACTGTATTCATCAGCACTGCTGCCTGCATCGTATTCATCAGCACTGCTGCCTGCACGGTATTCATCAGCACTGCTGCCTGCACTGTATTCATCAGCACTGCTGCCTGCATCGTATTCACCAGCACTGCAGCCTGCACCTTATTCATCAGCAATGCTGCCTGCACCGTATTCATCAGCACTGCTGCCTGCACCGTATTCATTAGCACTGCTGCCTGCATCGTATTCATCAGCACTGCTGCCTGCACCGTATTCATCAGCACTGCTGCCTGCACCTTATTTATCAGCACTGCTGCCTGCACCGTATTCATCAGCACTGCTGCCTGCATCGTATTCATTAGCACTGCTGCCTGCATCGTATTCATCAGCACTGCTGCCTGCACCGTATTCATCAGCACTGCTGCCTGCACCTTATTCATCCGCCTTGCTGCCTGCACCGTATTCATCAGCACTGCTGCCTGCACCTTATTCATCCGCCTTGCTGCCTGCACCGTATTCATCCGCCTTGCTGCCTGCACCTTATTCATCCGCCTTGCTGCCTGCACCGTATTCATCAGCACTGCTGCCTGCACCTTATTTATCAGCACTGCTGCCTGCACCGTATTCATCAGCACTGCTGCCTGCATCGTATTCATTAGCACTGCTGCCTGCATCGTATTCATCAGCACTGCTGCCTGCACCGTATTCATCAGCACTGCTGCCTGCACCTTATTCATCCGCCTTGCTGCCTGCACCGTATTCATCAGCACTGCTGCCTGCATCGTATTCATTAGCACTGCTGCCTGCACCGTATTCATCAGCACTGCTGCCTGCACCGTATTCATCAGCACTGCTGCCTGCACCTTATTCATCCGCCTTGCTGCCTGCATCGTATTCATCAGCACTGCTGCCTGCACCGTATTCATCAGCACTGCTGCCTGCACCGTATTCATCAGCACTGCTAACTGCATCGTATTCATCAGCACTGCTGCCTGCACCGTATTCATCAGCACTGCTGCCTGCACCTTATTTATCAGCACTGCTGCCTGCACCGTATTCATCAGCACTGCTGCCTGCACCGTATTCATCAGCACTGCTGCCTGCACCTTATTCATCAGCACTGCTGCCTGCACCGTATTCATCAGCACTGCTGCCTGCACCGTATTCATCAGCACTGCTGCCTGCACCGTATTCATCAGCACTGCTGCCTGCACCGTATTCATCAGCACTGCTGCCTGCACCGTATTCATCAGCACTGCTGCCTGCATCGTATTCATCAGCACTGCTGCCTGCACCGTAATCATCAGCACTGCTGCCTGCACCGTATTCATCAGCAATGCTGCCTGCATCGTATTCATCAGCACTGCTGCCTGCACCGTATTCATCAGCACTGCTGCCTGCATCGTATTCATCAGCACTGCAGCCTGCACCTTATTCATCAGCAATGCTGCCTGCACCGTATTCATCAGCACTGCTGCCTGCACCGTATTCATCAGCACTGCTGCCTGCACCGTATTCATCAGCACTGCTGCCTGCATCGTATTCATCAGCACTGCTGCCTGCACCGTATTCATCAGCACTGCTGCCTGCATCGTATTCATCAGCACTGCAGCCTGCACCTTATTCATCAGCAATGCTGCCTGCACCGTATTCATCAGCACTGCTGCCTGCATCGTATTCATCAGCACTGCTGCCTGCACCTTATTCATTAGCACTGCTGCTTGCACCGTATTCATCAGCACTGCTGCCTGCATCGTATTCATCAGCACTGCTGCCTGCACCGTATTCATCAGCACTGCTGCCTGCACCTTATTTATCAGCACTGCTGCCTGCACCTTATTTATCAGCACTGCTGCCTGCACCGTATTCATCAGCACTGCTGCCTGCACCTTATTTATCAGCACTGCTGCCTGCACCGTATTCATCAGCACTGCTGCCTGCACCTTATTTATCAGCACTGCTGCCTGCACCTTATTTATCAGCACTGCTTTCTGCACCGTATTCATCAGCACTGCTGCTTGCACCGTATTCATCAGCACTGCTGCCTGCACCGTATTCATCAGCACTGCTGCCTGCACCTTATTTATCAGCACTGCTGCCTGCACCTTATTTATCAGCACTGCTGCCTGCACCGTATTCATCAGCACTGCTGCCTGCACCTTATTTATCAGCACTGCTGCCTGCACCGTATTCATCAGCACTGCTGCCTGCACCGTATTCATTAGCACTGCTGCCTGCACCGTATTTATCAGCACTGCTGCCTGCACCGTATTCATTAGCACTGCTGCCTGCACCGTATTCATCAGCACTGCTGCTCACTGCTGCCTGCACTGTATTCATCAGCACTGCTGCCTGCACCGTATTCATCAGCACTGCTGCCTGCACCGTATTCATCAGCACTGCTGCCTGCACCGTATTCATCAGCACTGCTGCCTGCACTGTATTCATCAGCACTGCTGCCTGCACTGTATTCATCAGCACTGCTGCCTGCACTGTATTCATCAGCACTGCTGCCTGCACCTTATTCATCAGCACTGCTGCCTGCACCGTATTCATCAGCACTGCTGCCTGCACCGTATTCATCAGCACTGCTGCCTGCACCGTATTCATCAGCCCTGCTGCCTGCACCGTATTCATCAGCACAACTTCTGCTGCTGTAACACACAGGAGAGTGTGGTGTCCCACAGGACTAACTAGCCAACAGATTGGTACATTTGTGGAATAAAAAGAGCCGTTCAATGACCCGACTGTTCCAATTTTGTCATTAGTTTTACTACTGGCTGGAGAAAAAGTTGGAGGCAGCCAGGGGTTGACTTTTCTAGCCATATTCAACCTTTCTTTGAACTCCAACTGCACGCTCACTCTGTGTCCAACCCCTCCCCACTGTTATAAAGATAAGCTGTCAGTGTATCTGAATCTCAGATTTCTCTGTTGAAGCAGAGCCTTTGGCCCTGACTCGATTCCAATCATCCACAGACAGATTAAAGGGGCAAAGCAGTCATACTGTGTTGGGTAATAACTGCCAGACATCCCACTGGACTGGGAGGGCCACAGACCCAGGAACATAGACGCTAGGACTGGCTGGGTATGGGCCACAGCCGGGTCCATGGAAGGCTCCAGGTGAGATACATCCAGGCCACAGGAGGTTGGTGGCACCTTATTGGGGAGGATGTGCTTGTGGTAATGGCTGGAGAGGAATAAGTAGAACGGTATCAAATACATCAAACACATGGGATCCATGTGTTTGATGCCATTCCAGTCACTCTTCCTTCCCTCAGGAGCATCCACTGCTCCAGGCCCAGCAGTGTGGCTGTCTCAGGCCCGGGCTCAGGCCCAGATCTAGGTCCAGGGTGACTGATGTGTCCAGCAGTGCCATGTGATGGAGGTCACTACCTCACACACCAGCAAGTATGGAGTTATTAGATTGACGGCCCCCTATAACCAGTCCCATTCATCATACCTTTACTTATCACTAGTTCTCTCAGGGATACGGCTAGACAAAAATAGTAAACACACACACACACACACACACACACACACACACACACACACACACACACACACACACACACACACACACAAACACACACACACACACACACACACACACACACACACACACACACACACACACACACACACACAGTATATGTAACACCTTTTTTCTTTGCTTGTAAAAATATACCAAAAATAGAGGTAACACCAATGAACACTAATGGCTTGTGTCGTTCCTCTTATAAAGAAGCCATTTCTCCAATTCCTCTGGAACTGTTATTCTACGGCGATGGACACTTCTGTAAATGTTATGGTAACGTAGCTCTGGATTAGATGTCAGAGAGCATGCGCTCCGCTGTGGGGGGTTGCTGACAATGATACCGTGGCTACCAAAATGTTTCAGATTAGGACACACAACAATAACCCTGAAAAATCCGGATTCTCAATGAACTAGACACTTTGATGAAGGACATATGATTGTTATATGTAGGTATACTGTATATGTCCATTTCTAGCTCTCCACATGGGGGAAGTGTGCTGTCAGAAATCCCTCTCCCCTCACAACCAGCCCTCTAACCACTAGAGGCCAGAATATCAGACTCCAAGACAACAAGGCCTCCTCTGAGTCATAGAGGCCTTCTTCTGTGGGCTGAGTGTGGGGAGTGGACCTACTCTCTCTCTCTCACTCTCTCGCTCTCTTTCTCCAGAGCCACGACTGACGGCACAGCCCATACCTCCCCTCTCATCCTGATCAGGTCTGCTGTCTCCTGTCCCCTCTCACCTGGCCCGCGGACACAAACAAACACAGGTGTCCACAGGTGTTCCTTTCCAAGAGAAAGGAAAATTATTTGTACAGTATACAGTACTCTTTACAGGCTTCAGTTGAACCAGAGGAACGATTTTTTAAGGGTGAATAAATAATTAGGCTATCTAATACTGTGTCTCATACTATTTTACATACAATAAGGATAAATAGTAATTGAGTTACATTAATGCAGAGAGCGCTTAGAGGAATATGTGTTTTTGGAGGAAGGGATGCTGGAGTCTTTGGCCCACTGTAAAATACCACAGAGTGCAGGGAACAGGATGTATCAGGGATGTGTCAAAGCTGGGCCTGATGGGATAGCTGGCACCCTCCGAGGCACTGAGGCAGGCAGCCGTCCTGCCGGCTGTAGCCATAAGCCGTTCCTCTCCAGCCTGGCGCTGGTGAATTAGTAGGAATTTGTCGGGACCTCCCGATTTGTTTTCTCTTTAAACCGTGCTTGTTTTCGCTCCGGGTTTTCTCCAGCATGGAGTTTGATTATCTGGTGAATGGACTCCTTTATAAACTGCGAGGTGACTGTGGCCTCCACCGCCTTGCAGCCAGCCACACGTTGCGTGGAGTGTTGGGATTCTGATTGGTCAGAGAGCGAGAGAGAGAGAGAGAGAGAGAGAGAGAGAGAGAGAGAGAGAGAGAGAGAGAGAGAGAGAGAGAGAGAGAGAGAGAGAGAGAGAGGCAGCCAGGTCCTAGATCTGTTTGCGCTGTCTTGCCAATAATTACCACTAATTGGAAAGGCAGCACAAACAGGTCTGGGGCCAGTCTAAACGAGAGACAGTTACCACACACTGGGCTCCGGATCAGGCGGCTAGGTAACCTATTAGGAGATGACAACAAGTGTAGGATATGTTTAAACCAGCCTACAGATACCTTACCCACCAGGCTTGATGGACACCAGATAGCTTTAGCAAACCAAAAACGTTAATTTGACCTGATTTGACGTCAAATAGGTAAACAACAACACTGAAATCGTCAGAATATTACCCCAGAGAAGCTTTATCTGAAAGAAAATGTGTTGCACCCTGTTGCTATTTCATCAGGGTAAGCATGCCAGATAACCCGCTCTCCTTTCCGTTAGATTTCCAGGAAGAGCTGAGAGAAGATTGTCCTCATGTTCCAGTTCGTCCGCAGGCTCAGACGACGTTGATGTTCATCAATGGTCTCTGTGAGGAAGGAGAAGAAACATGGTTCGGTCTTACGGCTCTGACATTTATTGATGTTCTTCCTTGGACCTGCTGCACTCATCCAACTGTGTGTTTGGAGTTCAGTGTGACCAAGACACACATCACACACACACTATGAATGACAGGTGTATGTGTGTTTATGTGTGTTCAGACCACAGATTGAGAACATCCACATAGTGTCGTCTATCTACCAGAGCCCATAGGTGATTCATAGTGTCTGGCTCAAAACCAGGCCCTGTTAAAAGGCCATGCCCACAGTTCCAGTAAGAGCAGAGAAAGTGAGAGAGGGAGGGAGGGATCAGCAGAGGAGAATGGGTGTGTACATGTGTGCGTATGTTTGACATTTCAGTTGGAGAACAAGGAGAGACCAAATAATCCCTGAGCTATCCCTCACCCCATTCTATTTAAAGCCACATTGTGAATGGATTATTTGACTTGTTTGGCACACGTGGTTGTACTGTATTTCCATCAGTTTTACGTCTGATTGTGGCAGAGGAGCTTTCCCAATTCTCGTAATTTTTACTACGGCACAATCTGGTTAACAAGACAGACCAAAGTTGGAATGATGATTGGTCACTGAAACAGACGACATGTGATAACGGCGCCGGAGGGGATGGCTGCCATTTTACGGGCTCCAAACCAACTGTGCTATTCTGTTTGTTGTTTCACAATGTTTTTAACACATTTTGTACATAATGTTACTGCTACCGTCTCTTACGACCAAAAGAGCTTCTGGACATCAGAACAGCGACTACTCACCTCAAACTGGACTAAGATGTTTTCTTTAATGATTCCGACGTGAAGGATATATTGCTTTGTTGAGACAAGGCCCAAATCCCCGAAGAAAAGATGGAGAAAAGTCTTAAAGTCTAAAATCTCGAGGTATTGCTCGCCTGAGGTAGAATACCTCATCATAAGCTGTAGATCACACTATCTACAAAGAGAGTCCTCATCTATATTATTCATAGCCGTCTATTTACTGCCACATATCGATGCTGGCACAAAGAACACACTCAACGAGCTGTATAAGGCCATAAGGAAACAAGAAAATGCTAATCCAGAAGCGGCGCACCTCTCGACCAGGGTCTTTAATGCAGGCAAACTTAAATCCCTTTTACCTCATTTCTACCAGCATGTCACATGTGCAAACAGAGGGGAAAAAACTCTAGACCACCTTTACTCCACACACAGAGACACATACAAAGCTCTCCTTCGCCCTCCATTTGGCAAATCTTATCATAATTCTATCCTCCTGATTCCTGTTTACCATCAAAAACAAATGCAGGAAGTACCAGTGACTCAGCCATTACGGAAGTGGTCATGCGACGCGGATGCTACGCTACAGGAATGTTTTGCTAGCACAGACTGGAATATGTTCCCGATTCATCCAAGGGCATTGAGGAGTATACCACCTCAGTCACCGGCTTCATCAATAAGTGCATCGACAATGTCGTCCCCACAGTGACCGTACATACATATCCCAACCAGAAGCCATAGATTACAGGCAACATCCGCACTGAGCTAAAGGCTAGAGCTGCCGCTTTCAAGGAGCGGGACACTAATCCAGATGCTTATAAGAAATCCTGCTCTGCCCTTAGACGTACAGGACTAAGACTGAATCCTACCACACCAGCTCTGACGCTCGTTGGATGTGGCAGGGCTTGAAAACTATTACAGTCTACAAAGGGAAACCCAACCGCGAGTTTTCCAGTGACGCGAGCCTACCAGACGTGCTAAATGCCTTTTATGCTCGCTTCGAGGCAAGCAACACTGAAGCGTACATGAGAGCACAAGCTGTTCCGGATGACTGTGTGATCACGCTCTCCGGTAGCCGATGTGAGCAAGACCTTTAGACAGATCAACATTTACAAAGCCGTGGGGCCAGACGGACTATCAGGATGTGTACTCAAAGCATGTGCGGACCAACTGGCAAGTGTCTTCACTGACATTTTCAGTGCCAAGTCTAGGACCAAAAGGCTTCTTAACAGCTTCTACCCCCAAGCCATAAGACTGCGGAACAATTAGTCAAATGGCCACCCAAACTATTTACATTGACACCCCCACCCCTTTAGTTTTACACTACTGCTACTTGCTGTTCATTATCTATGCATAGTCACTTTACAAATTACCTCGACTAACTTGTACCCCCACACATTGACTCAGTATCAATGCACCCCGTATATAGCCTCGTTATTGTTATGTAATTTTCTTATGTTACTTTTTGATTTGATTAAATTTGATGTCAATAGTATAGTTTACTGAAGGTACTGATGTCCCTCCACTCTCGATGTTCTTCTATGCAATATGCTCTTGATGTTCCCTGACTGTGACTCAGTCCCAGTAGCCCTGAGCAGGACAGCTGCAGCCACAGTTGTGTGTTTCATCTCCCTGTGTAGAGAAGGAGAGAGGGAGAGAGGGAGAGAGAGAGAGAGAACAACTCTTTAACGTCATTAAACTCTTTAACGTCATCCTTAGCTCTGGCATCTTCTCCAATATTTGGATCCAAGGACTGATGACCCCAATCCACAAAAGTGGAGACCAATTTGACCCCAATAACTACCGGGGATATGCGTCAACAGCAACCTTGGGAAAATCCTCTGCATTATCATTAACAGCAGACTCGTACATTTCCTCAGCGAAAACAATGTACTGAGCAAATGTCAAATTGGCTTTTTACCAAATGACCGTACGACAGACCACGTATTCACACACTAATTGACAAACAAACAAACCAAAACAAAGGCAAAGTCTTTAGACTCAATTTGGCATGAGGGTCTGCTATACAAATTCATGGAAAGTGGTGTTGGAAGAAAAACATACGACATTATAAAAACCATGTACACAAACAACAAGTGTGTGGTTGAAATTGGCAAAAAATCACACACATTCTTTCCACTGGCCTGGGATGCAGCTTAAGCCCCACCCACTTCAACATATATATCAACGAATTGGTGAGGGCACTAGAACAGTCTGCAGGACCTACTAGAATCTGAAGTCAAATGTCTACTGTTTGCTGATGATCTGTGCTTCTGTCCTCAACCAAGGAGGGCCTACAGCAGCACCTCGATTTTCTGCACAGATTCTGTCAGACCTGGGCCCTGACAGTAAATCTCAGTAAGACCAAAATAATGGTGTTCCAAAAAAGTTTCAGTTGCCAGGACCACTAAAACACATTACATCTAGAAACTGTTGCCCTAGAGCACATAAAAAACTATACCTACCTCGATCTAAACATCAGTGCCACAGGTAACTTCCACAGAGCTGTGAACGAGAGACAAGGCAATAAGGGCCTTCTATGCCATCAAAAGGAACATAAAATTCGACATACCAATTAGGATCTGGCTAAAAATACTTGAATCAGTTATAGAACCCATTGCCCTTTGTGGTTGTGAGGTCTGGGGTCCGCTCACCAACCAAGAATTCACAAAATGTGACACACACCAAATTGAGACTCTGCATGCAGAATTCTGCAAAAATATCCTCTGTATACAACGTAAAACACCAAATAATGCATGCAGAGCAGAACTAGTCCGATACCCACTACTTAAAATCCAGAAAAGAGACGTTCAATTCTTCAACCACCCAAAAATGAAGCGAATCCCAAACATTCCATAACAAAGCCATCACCTACAGAGAAATCAACCCAGAGAAGAGCCACCTAAGAAAGCTGGTCCTGGGGCTCTGTTCACAAACTCAAACAGAACCCATAGAGCCTCAGGACAGGAACACAAAAAAATATAAGTAGTTGACACATAGGAAATAATTTACAAAAAAACAAAGAAGAATGCTATTTGGCCCTAAACATAGAGTACACAGCGGCAGAATACTTGACTACTGTGACTGACCCAAAATTAAGGAAATCTTTGACTATGTACAGACTCAGTGAGCATAGCCTTGCTATTGAGAAAGGCCACCGAAGACAGACCTGGCTCTCAAAGAAGACAGGCTATGTGCACACTGCCCACAAAATGGGGTGGAAACTGAGGTGCACTTCCTAACCTCCTGCCAAATGTATGAACATATTAGAGAAACATATTTCCCTCAGATTACACAGACCCACAAAGAAATCGAAAACAAATCCAATTTTGATAAACTCCCATATCTGTCAATGTGCTATCACAGCAGCAAGATTTGTGACCTGTTGCCACAAGAAAAGAGCAACCAGTGAAGAACTAACACCATTGTAAATATAACCTATATTTATATATATTTATTTTCCCTTTTGTACTTTAACAATTTGCACGTCATTACAACATAGACATAATTTGACATTAGAAACATCTTTATTCTTTTGGAGTGTAATGTTTCCTGTAAATTTTTTATTGTTTATTTCACTTTTGTTTGTTATCTATTTCCCTTGCTTTGGCAATGTAAACATACGTTTCCCAATCCAATGAAGCCCCTTAAATTGAAATTGAATGGGGAAGGCATAGCCACGCTAAATGAGGAGAGAGGGACTCTGACTAGGCCTATGGCTGAGAGAAAGGGATAGAGAGAAGCCTTTTCCACTCCAGTCAGTAGCACCTGGGCCAGTGTACAGTAGCTGGGTAAGTGTAGCTGGGTAGAACAACCAGGCAGCCCAGTCCACCCAGCATAGCCTTTCTACCTGACCTACTTAGTTTAGCGTAGCTCAGCACAGCTCAGTTCAAATCAGCAAGGCTAAACTTAGCTCAGTTCCGCTTAGCTCATATCAGCTCAGCTCAGTTAAGCTACTAATGTAGGTTCAGCTTTGAAGGCCTCATGGACAATCATTTGATAATGTGGACTAAAGCCAGTGCCTGAGTGAACGTGTGGCATGCAGGGCTTGAGGATTGAGGTGTACATGTATGTGAAACGCAGGTCATGGTTTATTTTCATTTCTTCCCCCAGAGAAGAAATGCTACTTATTGACACCGATCCTATACGACTCGGAGAGCCTTTAAATTGAGTAACAATGCGTGAAAACGTTGGCTCGAAAAAGCGCACATTAGGATTTCAGCTTTTTCTTGCCTTGAATAAACATGAACCTTGTTATTCACGTCACAAGTTGCCAGTAGCCATCACTGTTGAGCAGCCAGGCTTTCACTAACGTCTTGTATTAAGTTCCCCCAATAGGGACAGGTTACGGAGAGTCGATGCCAACAATGTCCATAGAGTGCAAATGTTTATTTAAAAGTTATGTTCGAGTATTGATTTTATTTCATTTTCCCCCCTCCTGTTCTTGGCTCAGGTAGAGAGCCTGTCTATCAAGTGTTTTCCTCCGAGCCCAAGCAAGAGCCCATCTCATACGAAGTCCTGCACTATATTGTGACCCTGACAGCTTCGAGTGAGCGAGTCAGTGTTGCCCCGTCCAAGCAAAATAAGTTAGGGGGCTGAGTAGATTTCATGTTATAGTCTGGATATAGAATATTTCACCTACTAGTCGGGGAAATATGTCAGTTAACATTCATATCTGATACCGTCTTTCTTCTTTCTCTGTTCAGACTTGAAGTCTGCATTTAATTAGCTCTAAATGTCTTATGTTTCATATGCAGTGAAACACTCCAAAGAGAGGTCGCTCCAAGGGCTGTTGCTCTGCCTCGACTCCTAGCTCTGCCTAGGTCCTATGGAAATGACTAGAGGTACAAGCCAGCTCCAATCTCTAAACCTGTATCATGTTTTCCAGTAGCAGCGCAGAACCACAGACAAATATCCCATCCTAAACAGTTACTTATACCTTTATAAAAAGCTGTAAGAAAGTAGCATCGCATGTGAAACAGGCGTAACATTCTCGGCTATTCTCATCTGTAGGATGAGCTAATGCTTCATGCAATAATTGACGTGATACGGCTGCCCCCCGCAGTTACTTACCAACCATGGCAGTTTGTTGTATTTACTCTAGTGGTTATTTGACTTTCAGGGGAACCAATACCTCATCATCCCTGTACACAGCAGCCTTACTGTACAGATGTTAGTAGGCTCTTCGCCCATAGCCTCCATGTGCGTGACCCCTCCGGAAGCCTCATGCTGGTTAGACATCCGCCATGTTTGCCCGCACCGCCAGACAAAAGCCAAGATCAGCAAATAGTTGACGTTCAAAAGACATTTACAATCAGGCCAATGCGCTTTTATTGTGCCAATGACATTAACAAGTTTAGGAGACTTTTCCAAAACTAATGATACAGGTCCTGAACCTGAAATCCTTCCATGATGCTATTGTCTGATTCGGCTGATTATGGGACAGGTTTTAGACAAGGGTCTGCACATGCTTGGTACTAAGTACAAAAGTAAAGTTTGCTAGGCAGTGCAGTATCAAAACAAACATGTAGAAACAGACATGCAAATATGCATAATATACAAAATAGCGAACCAACAGGAGTTAATCTCCAGATGTGATCGTCGACCCTCCTATCATTCAAAATGATCCCCACCAGATTTCAAACTTTTCAGCAGATCTCTTATATGAGATAAACACAACCAAAAACAATGCCCTCTCTAAATAGGTGCCCCTGAATCTGATAAAGCTATTTATTTTGGCAATATCGAGCATAACTCCACATATCTTCACATCAGGTCATAATAACTTGTGCAATTATATAGAGGTAAAATTGCTGTTTGGTCTACAGTTGAAGCTTAAACCTATCAGGCTGCACATTAAACAATTTGACTGACGATACGTTTTGCCCTCTTAGGTTCTTATTCTCCTTAACATTTGCGAGAGAATGCCTCGTGATATTCCGTGTCCCAAGAGTAAAAGTGGAACAGATGACATCATCAAGCTGTGTCACAGGAAGACGGTGTTGATAAATGAAACGTCGGCCATATTGTTCTTCTGACTGACGCCTGGTTGAGGTCTCCGGGACTTTCTAGAAATCAACAGTAGGCAGACTAGCAGAAGGAAAGATGTGGCTAAGATTGCAAGTACTGCACATACAGGTGTACTGTAGGCTAGAAGAATTGACATCACTTTAGTTGACACCCGGGCAAATAGGGTAATTCAGAACAGTCCCCAGTCCCATTTCAGTCCATAGGATTTCAGGTCCCATACAACATCAGGTAGAAGCAGTTACGATAGCAACACAGAGGGGTTGGCTGTGGTTTTGTGGTAGGCTGGGAGAGAGGCATGGAAGAGGTTAAGAATGAGATGTGGCTCATTAGCTGTCAATCAGATAATCCCAGCCGCTGACATGAGCATTAGGGTGTAATTACCTGTGTTAACCAGGCAGCACAGACCATGCTTTTTGGCACAGCGAAACACATCATACAGTATCTGATCAGAGTGGGCCTTGGCTTGGCAACCACAGTCTCCTCAACCTGTGCCAAGGGCCCCTCTGCTAAACACACACACATGCAAGCATGCGCACACACACCAATAGACTTTCAATGCATCTAATGATGATGATGTACTGTGAACGGACACATCATTCTTCTTCTCGTGTTAGAATAATGAAGACAGCGGAGGAGTTAAAAAGAGGAAGAGGAGAAGGTGCTCCTGTTGGACCGATTCAATTATGGGATTATGAGTCAGACATGGCAACACTTCATACCCCATTGGTTTCCAGAGCTACGGCCCTCTTGCAAGACTCACCGTAATTTGTACCACATGTGCCTCCATGTCTCAAAATGAAAATGGGATGTTCCAGACGCTTTTGTTCCAGAAGCGTAGTAAAAAAAAATATAGGCCCAGAAAGTTGTCTTTACCTCGAAGCTCCTCCCCTCTGACTTTTCCCTTCATTGACAGGACAGGATGGGGGCGGAGTGAGGTGATAAGGTGGGGGAGATCCTGTTTTGGAGGGAAGGCAGGCAGACAGACAGACAGACAGACAGACAGACAGACAGACAGACAGGCAGGCAGGCAGGCAGGCAGGCAGGCAGGCAGGCAGGCTTGGCATGCAGACATACCTGCTCTATTGGAGGTAAGGTAGACAGGGAAGACAGACAGACAGATAGACAGACCTGCAGTAACCATGGTTCCCTCTGTCACCTCCACTGCTCTGGGGGCTAATATAGCCTACCTCTGTATCAGTGGAGGCTCCTCAGAGGAGGACAGGGAGGACCATCCTCCTCAGTGAATTTCATAAAAATAGTAAAACATTAAAGTTTTACTATTTTAGATAAAACTATACTAAATATATTCACATCACCAAATCATTTAATTTAACACACTATTTTGCAATGAAGGTCTACAGTAGCCTCAACAGCACTCTGCAGGGTAGCACAATGGTGTAGCCGGAGGACAGCTAGCTTCTGTCCTCCTCTGCGTACATTGACTTCAATACAACACCTAGGAGGCTCATGGACTAATGATTACACCCTAGATCAGCTAGATGCAGGCGAGAGTGTGCAAGGTGCTTTTGAATGTGTCATTATCTGACACCTTGATTACTCAAAATTCTCTCGACCTGTGTGTACCTACGTTGAAAACATTCATTCATAGGTTATGTTGCAGCAACCTCATGATGGGTACAGAGATAATTTGAGTATCATGTAGTAGCCTAAACCTATCGTTTTTACATTGAACTGGGTAAATGGAATATGAATGACAGTCATCCAATATGCTGTAATAGAAATAAGGCCATGCTCCCTTAAACGGCAGCGAACGCCACTGCCCCGTATCTCCCCTGAGACGATCTTAACAGCGTGGCTCAGAGTCCGCTCTCTGACACGGGCCTCCTGTCATGTATGTCGACTCCGTGACCACCTTCACTTGTGACAGCTTGCGGCAGTTACAACCAATAGATCACTACCAGATCAGGCTTCCAGAGATCCAAAGATTCAGTGGAGATATGTTCCAAATTAGGACATTGAATAAAATAGTGATTGCAGTGATTGTTGTACTTTTGCCATATGTCTTTCATATCCTTGTGTGTCCCTCCTGGATTGGCCATCTGGGGGCTTTATAACATGATTCACAGTTCCACAGCAGAGTGGAACCTTGCGTTGAAAGCGTTGCAGACCTGCTGTCTGCACTGTTCATCACATGACAAGTGACATGGGTCTTGTCCTCAGACACCTGGTGATAAACATTGTGACATCAAGAGGAGCATGTGGTCATATCTGTATCTGTGGATGATCTAACAACTTTGAAGGCATGGTATACCCCCCTTGAGGGCACGTGAGCAGGGAGCTCTGCCATATGCTAAATTATACAATATCAAAGGCCTCTCTATATGATAACAAAGATGCGTGTTGTCCGAGCGTACATATGGTTTGTACAAGTCCTCAGGGGCCAATGAGGCAATCACACCAGCTGCCTGTAGCTGTGGTCCACTTGAACTACTGCACCGAGACATCACTCCATAGTTTAGGATAAATCACATTTATGAAAGAGGGGTTGTTTTTGCAACATAGCAAACTGTATTATCACACATCAGCTCATTTAACATGCTTGTTCAGATGGCCCACGGACCAAACTGCAGACTCTTATAGTGAAAAGTGTATTATGTGAGTGTGTCTCCAGTTGTCCCCTGTATTTTGGTGACAGGAGGATCATCCCAGTTGTCCCATGTATCCTGGTGGCAGGAGGATCATCCCAGTTGTCCCTTGTATCTTGGTGGCAGGAGGAGCATCCCAGTTGTCCCTTGTATATTGGTGGCAGGAGGAGCATCCCAGTTGTCCCTTGTATCTTGTTGGCAGGAGGAACATCTAAGTTGTCCCTTGTATCCTGTTGGCAGGAGGAACATCCCAGTTGTCCCATGTATCCTGGTGGCAGGAGGATCATCCCAGTTGTCCGTTGTATCTTGGTGGCAGGAGGAACATCCCAGTTGTCCCTTGTATCCTGGTGGCAGGAGGAACATCCCAGTTGTCCCTTGTATCCTGGTGGCAGGAGGAACATCCCAGTTGTCACCCTGTCAAGATGTGGTTACTGGGGAAGCTGTGAGTGGCACAGGTCCTAGCATGAGCCTCACTCCCAGCCCCGGGACAGGACCGGTGGAGCTAGCAGGGCAACCCCTCCCTCCCTCATTTACCCCATCTCCCCGTCATCCATCCCTCCTTTAACCCCCCTCCCATCCACACAGTCTGCCTTTCACCTCCTCCTGTTTGCACAAAGGG
The DNA here is from genome assembly GCF_029448725.1 of Salvelinus fontinalis. Classification (NCBI taxonomy): domain Eukaryota; kingdom Metazoa; phylum Chordata; class Actinopteri; order Salmoniformes; family Salmonidae; genus Salvelinus; species Salvelinus fontinalis. The sequence continues at coordinate 20,887,482 of NC_074665.1, forward strand.
TAACTTATCCCACCTTCTCTATCCCTCCCTCTCCCCCCACCCGATATGAACCTAAGCCAGCCCTGACCACAGCTTAATAAAAACCTGACTCCCTGAAAACCAGTTCCAGGGATCAGGTTGTATCAGGCCTGAGGTAGATGGCTGTGGATTGGGTTGGGTTGGGTTGGCTTGGGGGCGGAGGAGAGTGGCCACCATCCAGCCTGGTGTTCATTTAGATTAGGCCTTAGTTATCCAGGAGAGCTGGAGAGGTACATGCACTCTCCCTAAATCTCAGCCTCTTTCTCTCCTGCAACACCTTCAAATTTCAAGTTTTATTGTGATGCGCACAAGTACAGTGAAATGCCTTTCTTGCACGCTCTTCCCAACAAAGCAGTAATCAATGTAAGTCGTAAAAATATTATACTATAAAATGAATTAAAGTAGAACAAAAACACACTAGAAGTGTGAAGAAATGAGAAGAACATGAAGAAATGATAGCTAAAAGACGGCAGCCATACAGTGATCTTTCATGCTGTCCCGAGGAGGGGCGCGTCACTTGATTGGCTTGACTGACATGATCTTCCTGTCCGGCTTTGCGCTCCTTCGGACTCGTGTGGTGGATGAGATTTTCCTGGGCTATACTCAGCCTCAGGGTAGTAAGTTGGTGGTTGATATCCATCTAGCGGTGTGGGAGCTGTGCTTTGTAAAAGTGGGGTTATATCCTGCCTGGTTGGCCCTGTCCGGGGGTATCGTCCCACAGTGTCCCCGACCCCCCCTTTCTCAGCCTCCAGTATCTATGCTTTAATTGTTTTTGTGATGGGGACTAGTGTCGGTCTTTCCTATCTGGTGAAATCTCCTATCTTATCTGGTGTCCTGTGTGAACTTAAGTATTCTCTCTCTCTCTCTCTCTCTCTCTCTCTGTTGTCCCCAGTCCACCTGGTCATGCTGCTGATCCAGTGTCTGCTGTTTTGCCTGTGGCTATGTAATCCTGACCTGTAGGTCCCGGACCTGCTGTTTTTGACTCTCTCTCTCTCTCTCTCTCTCTCTCTCTCTCTCTCTCTCTCTCTCTCTCTCTCTCTCTCTCTCTCTCTCTCTCTCTCTCTCTCTCTCTCTCTCTCTACTGCACCTGCTGTCTCGATCTCTGAATGCTCGGCTATGAAAAGCCAACTGACATTTACTCCTGAGGTGCTGAGCTGTTGCACCCTCTACAACCACGGTGATTATTATTTGACCCTGCTGGTCATCTATGAATGTTTGAACATATTGAAGAACGATCTGGCCTTAATGACCATGTACTCTTATAAGCTCCACCCGGCAAAGCCAGAAGAGGACTGGCCACCCCTCACAGCCTGTTTCCTCTAGGTTTATCCCTAGGTTCCTACCTTTCTAGGGAGTTTTCTCTAGCAACCGTGGATCTACGTCTGTATTGCTTGCTGTTTGAGGTTTTAGGCTGGCTTTCTGTATCAGCACTTTGTGACATCTGCTGATGTAAAAAGAGCTTTATAAATACATTTTATATGATTTGTTACAATACTGCACCATCTTCCATCACCTATTGAGGATGAACTTCCATTCCTCACTGTTTGTGATGTGTGATGGTTCTGACTCCAGACATACATTCACCCGCCTCCCTTCTTCCCCACACAAATCAAACTAGGAAACCCCACAGCCGTATCCTCAGCGGACCAGCCTCAGAGTATTGGAGTTGACAAACGTCATTAAAATTCATCCTCTCATAACAGGCCTTTCCTCACCTCCATCAAAACAAGGATATGCTAACGACGAGAAGCTAGCCCGTAGGGACGGATTGGGTTACTCTTCGAGGGGCACCGCTGGCTAGCGCTCATGCTAATGCCTGGAGGAATTTCCATCAGGAACCTGGGACGTCCAGAGGCTTTCATCACTTATTAGTCTGAACCCAGCCACAGTGACAAAGGGAAAGTTTGGACAAACCGCCAAAACATGTTGTCACACCGTGGAGTTGTCAACGTCTCTCAGCCCCAGATAAGCTAATGGTTAGAAGTCTTTACCTGAAGGACTTCTAACCACTTGAGAAATATCACTGACATGACTGGCAATTCAGTGGTTAGTTAGTCACTCAAAGAAGCTAACAATCTGTCAATAGCCTAATGGTGAAATACACAAGCCTCAGACATTATCCTGCTTGCTGTGCTTGCAATGTCATGCCAATAAGCTAATATGATAGAGGTGCGTAGTTACAGTGTAGTATTATACTACTCATGACCTCCAAAGTACAGTGGTACACATAACTAATAGATAAATACTACTGTAGTGTAACACTGCTAAGGTTATTTTCCCCAGTGTGTCTCTTGACCAGCTGTCAGTAGGATTTAGGCCCTAGTTCTGGCCTTGGCATGTTCGAGCTCAGCCACAACTCAGAGCCAGGCAGAGAGAGGGAGTTGTTCAAAGTAAAACTCTGTCTTGATAATGTGACAAAGAGTTTTATGTTGTTCCTGCCCTCTCCCTCCAGACTGAACCGGCTCTAGACTCAGCTACAATTTCTGAGAGACAAAACGATCTCTGTAGCACACGCTAATTCTGCTGAGGTTTGATATTGAACTCATTGTGTTCAGTTAAAAGCTATTGAATGAGCCAGAGAAGTATTTTTGGTTCAATTTGTTCGTCGCAATTTTCAAGCCAATTTTCCAATATAAGCCTTGCAGTTTGGGCTGCGCTATGCAATCTACCTTTCAAACCGAGCGTCTCTGGCTAGCGTCCAGCTTTCAATGTTTACAGGACGTTTCCTCCTTCACACAAACAGCCGGCGCTAGCGATCAAGAGGAGTCAAACAAAACACACACACACACACACACACACACACACACACACACACACACACACACACACACACACACACACACACACACACACACACACACACACACACACACACACACACACACACACACACACACACACACACACACACACACACACTCAAGACCAATGGGAAGTTGTTTAGTAAAAGACTAAAATAAACATTGTCCCTTTTAAACAACTGCGGATTTGACTTTTCTTCGATGTGATTTCAGAACAATAACTGTGTTGTCTAATATCCAATACGCTGGTGTTCTATTGCTGCCATCCCCATACCTTTCTCAATAATGGGCCACATTGGAACTCATGATTAAAGGTTCATTCTCCACTCTTTGTGTTGGAGCTGCTTGACTGTACTGGGCAAGCTCACATTGTATGCTGTGCATGACAAAGCTAGTCTTCCCTAGTGTTGCTGACGGCATGACCCACAGTAGTAGAGAACAGGCCATTTTCACATGTTTCCGGGACACATTGTAAACCCTATTACTTCACTCTCCTGTGGATGGGGAGCAGACGGTATGGAAACATTGTGCTGACATACATGTAACAGGACCATGCCCCGTCAGCCTGCAACAATCCACATGTGTTTCCAATGGGAGGCCAGCCATTAAAGCTTTCTGCTGTCCTAAGTGTAGGCGACAGACCTCTCGGTGCATGTTTGAACCAGACGCATGGGGTTGTGATATGGGTGTGGTAGGCCGGCAGCCTCCACTTGCTAGCGGATAAGCAGCCAGCGGGATTGGGTTACCGTGTGGCTGAGGAATAGCTAACGAGGATGGACATCAGTCTCCTCCAGAAATGAGTGTACCGGCAATGGGATTCAGACTCCAGGAGATGACGATGACTGCGTGTGTGTGTGTGTGTGTGTGTGTGTGTGTGTGTGTGTGTGTGTGTGTGTGTGTGTGTGTGTGTGTGTGTGTGTGTGTGTGTGTGTGTGTGTGTGTGTGTGTGTGTGTGTGTGTGTGTGTGTGTGTGTGTGTGTGTGTGCGTGCATTCGTGCGTGCATGTGAGAGAAAGAGATAGAGAAAGAGAGGGGGGGGGAAAGAGAGAGAGGTACATAACTTACAGACATTTAAATCCAAAAACAAATATCACACAAAGTATCAATATGACAGAAATCACAATCACAGTAGAGACAACAAATGACAACCAAAAAGGCATTTATTCCTCTACATTACCAGTAAGGGGATAAACAAGGAAACCCCTGGTTGGAACACACACGCATGCACACACCCTATCACCTTGGCCCGGTGGAAAAAGATCTTACATTTTAATAATACACAGTTAAGTAAAAGTTTATGTTTTCAACGGTAGACCAAATAAATGTGCTGGGTAAATGGGCAAATGATTCTGGCCGTTTAAAGCTATTTTCCAAAGCAAAAATCCCTGGGAAGTGGAAAGGGGAGAGGGGGGAGGGGTGCAGGGTCTGTGTATTTGTTCAGACCTTTGCTCTTGTGATGTCATCTTTAGACTATAAACATTTATCTCTTTTTGTTATAATGTCAGACTCGTCAACCCATGGAGGGTCATTAGCCACCATGCTAAGGGAAGGATCAGCTACTCGTTTGTGGCCTAAAACAACTCTAAATTACCTGCTCTGAACACTTTGTGGCTGTGTTAAAGTGTTCTTGTTACCCACATCATTTTATGAAGGACCAATTTGAGGCATGTCCCTACCAGTATTTATTTCCCTCTTCATTGCAATACTGTTACCGGAGGAAAAGGAAAGAAATACTTGTATTTCTGTCATTAACATTTGATGGATATATATTCGTATTTATATGGATTAGGGGTCTGCTGACTTGACTAGACAGAGTGCGGATTTCTGTGGAATTTAAACAAACCTGGGGTGTAGACAAATGTCGAAGGTGGCCTCTTCTAGTCCCGATACCTCCCAAGATGAAGGTAAACCAACATCCCATCTCCCACTCCGGCCAGGCCAGGTTGGCAGGGTCCGAGGTGGACAAACTATGGGCTGACTGGGCGTGCGGAGCTACCGTGAAGTGGCCTAGCCTAGGGCTGCTTGATGTTCTATGAAAGGGACACTGGGACGCAGTAGAGAAGGCAGGGGGGAAGGTGGAATGGGGCCTAATGCTTGGGGTATATACCCCACTGTGAGTAACACTGGCTGCCTTTGAACTTCTGGCTTTATTTTATTTTTACGTCACGGTCCAACCACTAAGAAAACAATAATGCCACAGCGCGTTTCCTTAACTAACCAAACACACAAGCTAACCACTGTGTACGTCTCGTCCGTCCAATCTCTCTCTCTCTCTCTCTCTCTCTCTCTCTCTCTCTCTCTCTCTCTCTCTCTCTCTCTCTCTCTCTCCTCTCTCTCTCTCTCTCTCTCTCTCTCTCTCTCTCTCTCTCTCTCTCTCTCTCTCTCTCTCTCTCTCTCTCTCTCTCTCTCTCTCTCTCTCTCTCTCTCTCTCTCTCTCTCTCTCTCTCTCTCTCTCCCCTACTTCTTGTAATATCTACTCTGACCTGTCTTCTCTTGATTATAATCATGTCAAACCTTTGACTTTGACGGACTGACTCAAAATATTGTCATCAGCTCTTGTGGTTGACATTTCCTGTGTGTGAGTATGTGACGTATGATGAATGATGCCTTCTGCCTTTCTGGAAAAGATGACACCAAGTTTCCACACACACATCAGGTGACCATGTCCGTAAACCTACAGCGCTGACCTCCTGTGTTGCCATGGTGCGTTGCCCCCGCTCAACCAGGTCTGACGCCCACCCTGACTGCTGAACCCCATCGCCACGGTGACTATGGTAAAAGGCAACGTCCGTGTCATCCTGTGGCTTCATGTTTTTAAAGACACACACACACAGGCTTCCATGGGGTTAGGCCACACACAGCTCCGTGTGGATGACGTGGATCAGAGGTAAACACGGTTTTTGTCTCTACCACCGTGTGAGGTACATGCACTCAGAGTACAGACATGTAGAAAAAACACAATGAAGATCCGGGGGAGGGTCTTTACAAGAGATGGACCTCATTCTATTGTAATAGAAAAAACAGCATTACTTGAGAATGTGCTTAAAGTACAATGTGAATGTGAGTTCTGATGAGATACTGCCACTGGGGTATAATTGGGGTATAACTGGCAGTCAGATATAATTGGCTACTCTAATGACATGATTTCAACATCAGCACCCCCTGCAAAAACAGATGAACCATTTATAGTTTGACTGTTCTTCCTCACAGTCCATGTGAGGCAAGACGATGTTGATCTGTTCTCTAATTGGCTGGGTCCTCTAACCTTGCCTCCTGGGGTGTCTGTCGGAACACACATGCCATGGAGGCCATGACAGCCTCGGTAGGCCCTTGTATCCATGATAGCCTCGGTAGGCCCTTGTATCCATGACAGCCTCGGTAGGCCCTTGTATCCATGACAGCCTCGGTAGGCCCTTGTATCCATGACAGCCTCGGTAGGCCCTTGTATCCATGACAGCCTCGGTAGGCCCTTGTATCCATGACAGCCTCGGTAGGCCCTTGTATCCATGACAGCCTCGGTAGGCCCTTGTATCCATGATAGCCTCGGTAGGCCCTTGTATCCATGATAGCCTCGGTAGGCCCTTGTATCCATGACAGCCTCGGTAGGCCCTTGTATCCATGACAGCCTCGGTAGGCCCTTGTATCCATGACAGCCTCGGTAGGCCCTTGTATCCATGACAGCCTCGGTAGGCCCTTGTATCCATGACAGCCTCGGTAGACCCTTGTATCCATGATAGCCTCGGTAGTCCCTTGTATCCATGACAGCCTCGGTAGGCCCTTGTATCCATGACAGCCTCGGTAGGCCCTTGTATCCATGACAGCCTCGGTAGGCCCTTGTATCCATGACAGCCTCGGTAGGCCCTTGTATCCATGACAGCCTCGGTAGTCCCTTGTATCCATGACAGCCTCGGTAGGCCCTTGTATCCATGACAGCCTCGGTAGGCCCTTGTATCCATGACAGCCTCGGTAGGACCTTGTATCCATGACAGCCTCGGTAGGACCTTGTATCAATGACAGCCTCGGTAGGCCCTTGTATCCATGACAGCCTCGGTAGGCCCTTGTATCCATGACAGCCTCGGTAGACCCTTGTATCCATGACAGCCTCGGTAGACCCTTGTATCCATGACAGCCTCGGTAGGCCCTTGTATCCATGACAGCCTCGGTAGACCCTTGTATCCATGATAGCCTCGGTAGTCCCTTGTATCCATGACAGCCTCGGTAGGCCCTTGTATCCATGACAGCCTCGGTAGGCCCTTGTATCCATGACAGCCTCGGTAGGCCCTTGTATCCATGACAGCCTCGGTAGGCCCTTGTATCCATGACAGCCTCGGTAGGCCCTTGTATCCATGACAGCCTCGGTAGGCCCTTGTATCCATGACAGCCTCGGTAGGCCCTTGTATCCATGACAGCCTCGGTAGGACCTTGTATCCATGACAGCCTCGGTAGGACCTTGTATCAATGACAGCCTCGGTAGGCCCTTGTATCCATGACAGCCTCGGTAGGCCCTTGTATCCATGACAGCCTCGGTAGACCCTTGTATCCATGACAGCCTCGGTAGACCCTTGTATCCATGACAGCCTCGGTAGGCCCTTGTATCCATGACAGCCTCGGTAGGCCCTTGTATCCATGACAGCCTCGGTAGACCCTTGTATCCATGATAGCCTCGGTAGGCCCTTGTATCCATGACAGCCTCGGTAGGCCCTTGTATCCATGACAGCCTCGGTAGGCCCTTGTATCCATGACAGCCTCGGTAGACCCTTGTATCCATGATAGCCTCGGTAGGCCCTTGTATCCATGACAGCCTCGGTAGAACCTTGTATCCATGACAGCCTCGGTAGGACCTTGTATCCATGATGACCCCATATCCTTGACGACCCCGACACGTTAGTGCAGCAGGTCTACGTTCTGCCTCACTGGACTGTGTTCAGAACCAGAACTGAAAAAACGGTGTTGGATGGACATGACTGATTAGTATTGCCTCAGACATGCAGGAGGAGCTGCAAGTAAAGCTCCTTAAACTAAGTTTAGGTGGCAAAATATGAAACTTGTGTAATGAGTGAAAGGATGACAAGGATATTCCTGAGTATATGGATATTTGTAAGAACTAAAAGAGAAAACACATATTTCTGCCACCAAGTCTGCATCAAGCTACTGTATATCATAGCGGGGTGAATGGGTTTCTCTCTACTCCACACAGGCATGTGCACAGCTAGTGTTCTACCAGTGTCCGGGCACCTGCCCATTTGCTCTCCCACTGGCCAAGTGCCCTTTTGGGTGATGGTATAATAGATATTTCTGTTGTATACAATTTGTTGTTGTTCTGAACCCACTTCCCCCAAGTTGTTGTGAAGTCGTCAGGTTCACCACACGCCACACCCCACCACGACATTCAAATAAACGGGCCAAAGTTATAGAATTACTGCTGTCTGATCAGAAAGAAAGGAAATCATTCAGAATAGCTCACTGTACCTGAGTAGGCCTATAATTTAGCCACAGAGGATAGCTTCTTTTAAAGAAATTCCTAGCTGTGGGTGGCGTGAACAAACATGAGAACAAACATGAGAAGCAAACTGAACGTGAGAGGACACAATACCACCTAATGACTGATGTCAACTGAGGGCTAAATAAAGGGGGCGTAATCAAGGAGAAAATGATGACCAGGTGTGCCTAATGATGGGGAACAGGTGTGCGTAATATAGTTGCCAGGGCCGGTGGTTAGTAGACCTGCGACGTCGAGCGCCAGAGGGAGGGAGCAGGAGTAGGCACCTCACGACGCGTGACTCCAGCTGCAGGACAACCTCGGCCAGGAGGATGGCCCCGAGGGCGAGGAGCAGGCCGGTCAGTGGAAATGGAACTCCCAAATGATGTTGGGGTCTAGAATGTCGCCACCAGGACTCAAGAGCGCTTCCAGAACCGTACCCCTCCCAGTCCACTTGGTACTGGAGCTGACCCCCACAGCGTCAGGAGGGACCTAACAGCATAGGCGGTGCTCCCCTTGATGTCCAGGGGAGGCGGAGGGTGTCATGGGGGACAGCATCAACCAGAGGACCAGAAGTCACTGGCCTAAGGAGGGAAATATGAAAAGAGGGTGAGATCCGGTAGTTAATGGGGAGCTGTAATCTATACGTCAAATCGTTGGACCTTAAACGGCCCTATGAACCAGGGGGTTGTTCAACAAGGGCTCAGCTTCTCAACCGGGGCTCAGCTTCCTACGGGAAAGGCAGAGTGGGAGGTTCCTGGTGCAGAGCCAGATGCGATCACCAGGATGGAACACGGTGGCCTCACTGCGTTGGTGATCCGACCACTCCTTCTCACAGCACACTGGAGCCTCACGTGGGCAAACCTCTTCTGTGCGCCTGTACCACTCGTCCACCGCAGGAGCTTCAGTCTGGCTCAGAGTCCACAGGGCCAGGGCTGGCTGATATCCCAGAACACACTGGAAGGGAGTCAGCCCAGTGGAAGAGTGACGCAATGAATTCTGGGCGTACTCCACCCAGGGAAGGAATCTGTCCCACTCCCCCTGCCGGTCCCGGCAGTGACTCCTCACGAACCTCCTCAGCTTCTGGTTCATCCTCTCCACCTGCCCGTTAGACTGAGTGAGGCTGACCGTGACCCCCAGCTTCTCCATGAAGGTTTTCCATAACCATGATGTGAATTAGGGGCCACGGTTGGAGACGATGTCCTCCGGAAGGCCATAGTGCCGGATAGACCTGCTGGAGAAGTGCCTCAGCAACCTGGAGAGCGGTAGGGAGACTAGAGAGAGGGATAAAACACCTGGATTTAGAGAATCTGTCCACAACCAATAAAATGGTGTGAAACCATCAGGGGAGGGGAGATCATTGGAAAAAAAATCTATGGACAGATGAGACCAGGGACGCTGAAGCACAGAAAGGGGAAGAAGTTTCCCTGCTGCAGCGTGCCCGGGGAGATTTAGTTTGGGCACATATGGAACTAGAGTTCATGTAGCGAGCGTCCTGCGCCAAGGGGGCCACCAGTACTTTCTAGAGATGGATTGAACAGTGTGGGTGATACCTGCATGTCCAGCGACAACAGCTGTGTGTGCCCAGGTGAACAGCCGATCCCTTATCCCCATGGGAATGTAGGTGCATTCAGGAGGACAGGTAGCAGGTGCGGGTTCCCTCTCCATGGCCTGGCAAATGTTCACATCTACATCCCAGAGCACAGGGGCTACGACTCGAGAGTGTGGAATGGGTGCACTCAGGAGAGGAACATCTCCCGAATCATAGAGACGAAACAGGGCATCGGCTTTGATGTACTTTGAACCTGGGTGATAAGTCAGAGTGAAGTTGAAACTATTGAACAAAAGCGCCCACCTTACTTGGCACGGGTTCAACCGCCTCACTGTCCGTATGTACTCCAGGTTACTCCAGAGTAATATGCACATGGATACAATTTCTGTGGATTACCTTGCTGTTGGGACAGCCCCCACACCCACTTCTGGGTGTTTGATCAACTGGTGGGAGGTGAAACATCCTTTCAGTAGGTGGAAGATTTGTTCGGCTGCAGGACTCCACCCCAACTTACCGGGACCACAATTGAGGAGAGGCAATAGAGCTAGTTCTTAATGAATTGGCAGTAGAAGTTGTCAAACCCCCAAAACCGTTGTAACCCCTTTATGGTGGTTGGGACTGGCCATGACCTCACAGCATCGATCTTCTTACCATCTATCATCACTCAGTGCAGGCAGAAGTGGTAACCCAAAAAGGAGACAGCCTCCTGATGGAATTGGCACTTCTCCGCTTTGACATGCAGGTGATTAGCCAGGAGGGGTTCCAGGACTACTGATCCTCCAAGGTAGCCGAGTAGACCAGGATGTCGTCTATATACACAACCACCTGGCGTCCGAGCTAGTCCCAGAACACCTCGTTAATGAATGCCTTGAACACTGACTAATCCATAAGGCATCACCCCTCCCGGATGTGGATAAGATTGTAGGTAGTCCGCAGGTCCTATCTGGTAAAGAATCGGGCCCCGCGAGGTTGTTTGATCACGGCCCGGCACCAATGGGAGAGGGTAGCGGTACCTTGTGGTGATGGAATTCAGACCTCTCTGAACAACGCACGGGCCTAACCCTCCAACCTTCCTGGCCACGAAGAAGAAGCCTGCAGGGGAGGTGGATGTGTGAATTAAACCCTGTTAAAGAGCTTCATGGATGTACTCCTCCATAGCCTTAGTTTCAGCCACCAACCGAGGGTATATGCGGCTGCGCGGTCGCGCGAAGCCTGTAAGCAGGTCGATGGCACAGTCCCAGTGGCAATGAGGAGGGAGAATGGTGGCGCTGGTCTTGGAGAAAACCTCCTGCAGGTCTTGGTATACCTCCGGGATGTTGTGCTCAAGGGCAACCACAGGACTCTCAATCGACGTTGAACCACAGAGGAATGAAAACAGGTCCACCGGCATTCGGGTGCCCAGTCCGTGATTGTCATCCTCGACCATGAGATAGTGGGGTCATGACGTTGGAGCCAAGGGAGGCCGAGGATGATCTTTTGTACGGGTACATTGCTGATGAGGAAGAAAAGGCTTTCTTGATGTATGGACTCCACTGTGAGGGTAAGTGGTGCTGTGATGTGTGTGATAGTCCCGGATCCCAGTGGTCGATTATCCCGCGCTTGAACCAGAAACGGAAAGGAGAGCGGGTATGAGGTGATGTTCAGGGAGGAGTCAAGGGCCTGGTCAATAAAATTCTCTGTGGCACCGGAGTCCACTAGAGCTGTAAAAACAACACGAGGGACAGCCAGCTAGTGAAATCTATTTCGATTTGCCGGAAACTGTTGATGGAATACTCATGCCTAACCCAGGAGACGGATGATCACGGGCCAGTCCCTCTGCTCTCGTGGACCCTGGGTTGGAACGTACGGGACACCGTTGAAGCTGGTGCCCCTCCTAACCGCAATAGGGACAGAGCCCCAGCTGTCTCGGATGGGGTTGCTCAGCCGCGGGGAGGTGTGTGGCCCCTACCTCCGTACCTCTGTTCAGGTTCAGGCTCTGACGGTTAACGGAGGAGAGAGAGAGGCGATGGGGGTGCCGACGCTTCCGAAAAAGGTCATCCAGACGGATGTCCATCGTGATGAGTGCAAGCAAGTGTCGTCTCGGCACGTCAACTCCATCAGGACCACTTCGCGCAGTCTTCTTGTGAATAGGGTGCGGAACAAGAGCAGCGTCAGGACAATTCAACAGAACCAATACTGCCTGATGAGTGAGGCTACAGAGTCCTAGATAAAGGGGAAGTAATCAAGGTAGTGATGAAGTCCAGGTGTGCATAATGATGGGTTGCCACACTTCTGTAACTCCTTCTCTATTCTACTGCTATATGTGTAATATTACTGAGGTGATTTACTATAAAGGTAAAGAATTATAATTGTCATACGTTCCGGTACATCTTGCGGTCATTTTTTGTTCCGGCACCTCCCGATTTACAAATGAAGCACTTAACACAAGTACTCTAGACTCTAGCTAATCCCCATGTACTAAACTATCCACACAAGCCATTAGTCCGCCAGCCATATATCATGAGTTAGAAGATGATGAATATTAGACTATATTACTGTATGAAGTTATTATTTAAGCGCAATGAAGATAAATCACAATCACAAAAAAAATGATCACACTAGCTAACTAGCAGTTTACATCAATCATCAACATCAATGATAAGCTGATAGCCTACGGTCTTTTCCCAATGTCAATCATGTCTTTAGGAGGCACGGTAACTAGCTTGCTTACAATATGTTTTTTTTTATTTTTATTTTATTTGACCTTTATTTAACTAGGCAAATCAGTTCAGAACAAATTCTTATTTAAAATGACAGCCTACCCCGGCCAAACCCTAACGACGCTGGACCAATTGTGCGCCGCCCTATGGGACTCCCAATCACAGCCTGAAATTGAACCAGGGTCTGTAGTGACGTATCTAGCACTGAGATGCAGTGCCTTAAACCGCTGCATCACTCAGGAGTGTGCTATTGCAGAAATAAATAGGCCTTCGGTAAAAAAACAAAAAACAATTTCCCTACAGCAGCAGTTATACTATGTTATGATTTTCGAGGTATGAAAGTCAAATGTTTTTTTCAAGGGGGGACGGGGCTTTTTTCTTTATTTAGGAGCAGCTGCCCCCTGAAAGGTCTGAACATGGCCCTGACCCCACAGACTGTAAAAAAACATGTTAGAAAAATGAAGCAAATAAACTGTATAGTTTTGAGACTGTGTGGTTTGGCCATTTCCATGCATCAGACATGTATATCTTTTTTTTAACGAAAACTCTTAACCTAAGTGTATGTTTGGTCTGAGGGCCACATAGATGTTGTCTACCTAGTCAGTGTGAAAGTGTGGCCCTTAGTCTGCCTCTTCATTATCTCATTTACACTGCTGTGGCGTGGCCCCTGCGTGTGTTATTAGTTCAAACATAGAGCTGTTTTCACAGTAGGGCTAAAGCATCACAGTCTTGGACCCAGAGATATCAACACACTCACTCTCTCTCTGGCCGGACAATGTTACTGAAGCTGGCGTGGTTACACACACACACAGGAAGGTTCTAAACTTAAACCGTTGTCCCCTCAAATGACAATGAAAAATAACTGTTCTTTGTCTTGAAATACACTGAAAGTACAAAACATTAGGAATCCCGGCTCTTTCCATTACATAGACTGAAAGCTGTGATCCCTTATTGATGTCACCTGTTGTCCACTTCAATCAGTGTAGATTAAGGGTAGAAGACAGGTTAAAGAAGGATTTTTAAGCCTTGAGACAATTGAGACATGGATTGTGTGTGTGTGCCATTCAGAGGGTGAAATGGGCAAGACAAAAGATTTAAGGGCCTTTGAATGGGGTATGGTAATAGGTACCAGGTGGACCAGTTTGTGTCAAGAACTGCAATGCTGATGGGTTTCTCACGCTCAACAGTTTCCCGTGTGTATCAAGAATGGTCCCCCACCCAAAGGACATCCAGCCAACTTGACACAAATGTGGGAACCATTGTCGTCAACATGGACCAGCATCCCTGTGGAACACATTCAACACCTTGTAGAGTCCATGCCCCAACAAATTGAGGCTGTTATGGGGGCAAAAGGGGGTGTAACTCAATATTAGGAAGGTGTTCTAGTAGTCTAGTAGTAGTAGTGTAGTCTCTTGATAACATACATGCTGAATACGTGCTTGACTGTATTCATTTCTCAGAAGAAAGGGGGACGGACAAGGAAAAGGGAACTGAACCCAGCACGTTGTTCATTTGTACAGAGCGGACCTGTTTTTGTTCACCTAACGCCTTGATATTTCGTAGCTACTCATGAATTACTCTGCTCTGTTAGACAGGCGAGGGGTTAACGGGGGTTTTGCGTCTAGGGAGGGTATGTTAATTTAATGACCTTTTAGTGCAGTAATATAACTATTGTCTATTACACAATCCCGTTATACTAGGATGAAAGGGGAGAGAAACATTTATCCATCAGATTGCTCTGCAGTGATGGTATGATGGGGATCCCAAACGCGGCCCTTTTAAGTCGGACTCATTCAGACTTTCTCAAAACAAACCGTTTGACAGAGCTGCAGTTCTGTTCTTTATACAAAAAAAAATCCCATTTGTGTGTGTGAAGTTGAGGTTCACCAGAGATGTAATCAAGCAAAGTTTATGTACCTAGGCAAGGCATGAAGTGTCTGTGCATTGCTTCACCTACCTTCATTGGCTAGCACTTCCGTATACTTAAACACACACACACAACACACACACACACACACACACACACACACACACACACACACACACACACACACACACACACACACACACACACACACACACACACACACACACACACACACACACACACACACACACACACACACACACACACACACACACACACACACACACACACACACACACACAGTCCTATAGGCTGCAATGGTGTGGACAATACAGCCATCAATGCAGTGATTCTGAGGTGTTCAATATACGTATGTTTACCCTTGACCTTCAAATTCCAATTCCCATTTTATCCCACTGACAATCCTACTTCCTCTCAGTTTGCTGTCCTAGGCTGAGCCGGGGCTGAGCCGGGGCAAAATAAACAGGACTTTGATAAGCTGAGCAAGTGCCCTTCCCTGAACGCCCCCTCCTCTCCTGACCTCTGACCTTTGACATTTTCTCGTGGGTTCCAATTGGGGTCCGGAGGGGTGTGTTTGAGAAGGTCCATCTGACCCTGTCCAGGGAGAGGCTGTCTGTAAACACTTAGAGTTAGGCTGGAGCAGGGGAGGGAGGGTGAGTAGGGAGGACCATTTACTTACATGATGTCCCACCAGCCAGCTGACTTTGGCGAGGCCTGGATCGTGATCGTGACCGCTCCAGGGTTGACGGGGGTCACACCTGTGCCTTCAGAAATAACTCTCTGACCAGACCAAACCAGAGCTTTGGACGGCTGAGGCTGATGGGCCGCTTAATCGTCCGCATTTGTCTGGACTCATCTGTATAAAGCAGCTTCAGGCATCCATCCACAATTTTGCTAGCAACACTGGTTGCTATCCTTAATCTTTAATGACTGCTTCCTCTCTTAAGATACTGGTATGAATTTCAAGGCTTAGATATTCCGTGACATTTTTGTGAGAATGACGTCTTGAATCTCCTCTGATCTGAAGACTGTGTCAATAACAAAACAGTTTCTCTGGCCTTTTCCTGTTTTTCCTGTTTTGAGGGATTTCCATGGTTACGTGTCCAAACCGGGAGGTGTGTGAGAACAGAAGTGCGAGAGAGAGAGAGCCAGAAAGACAGAGAGAGATAGAGCTCCCCCAGGGTTTGGTTTGGAGGCTTTAAGAAGCCAGTGAGAATTGGTCGGAGAGAATGATTTCTTCTCTTTAGAGCAAAACACTTAAGACCACAACCGCAAGAGGTTTTTGGATGTCTGGGCTCAATATGGAGAATGTGAGTATGTATTTCATATTGAGCATCTGTTAGTGGGTCAGGAATTGGGAGAAGACCAGAGTGCACTTGTGAATGCTGAGAGCGAGAGAGAGAGAGAGAGCGAGAGAGAGAGCGAGAGAGAGAGAGAGAGACAGAGAGAGAGAGAGAGATCCAATTTTGATAAACTCCCATATCTACTGGGTGAAATACCACAGTGTGCCATCACAGCAGCAAGATTTGTGACACGTTTGTGACACAAGAAAAGGGCAACCAGTGAAGAGCAAACACCATTCTAAACACAGCCCAT
This sequence comes from Salvelinus fontinalis, assembly GCF_029448725.1. Classification (NCBI taxonomy): domain Eukaryota; kingdom Metazoa; phylum Chordata; class Actinopteri; order Salmoniformes; family Salmonidae; genus Salvelinus; species Salvelinus fontinalis. The sequence goes on from NC_074665.1 coordinate 20,903,514, forward strand.
ATTTATGTTGAATTGCAACTACTTGCACATTATTACAACACTGTATACAGCCATAATATGACCTTTGAAATGTCTCTATTCCTTTGGAACTTTTACGAGTGTAATGTTTGCTTATCATTTTTTTAATGTTTATTTCACTTTTGTTGATTATCTATTTCAATTGCTTTGGCAATGTAAACATATGTTTCCCATGCCAATAAAGCCCCTTCAATTGAATTGAACTGAGATATTCTTGTTCATATGACCAGGGGCAGATGGGGAAGGCATAGCCACACTAAATGGGGGGAGAGTGACTCCTGAGAGAAAGGGAGAGAGAGCGCTTTTCCACTGCAGTCAGTAGCACCCCCTTTCATCATTCATGGACCTATCACCTTTGCTGTCCATTAACATTCTCTCCCCACCCCTTGTTAAATTCACATTTACACCACGTTTTCTGTCGTACAGTTGCCCCTCTTCATTTGACCTCATCAGTCACCAGGCCTAGTCATCCAGACATGGACTTCCTCAGTTTTATGTTCTGTATTTTTCTTCTCGCTTTGTCCTCAAATAATGCCGGTGGACCAATTAGGGACAATTCAATTATCAGTCGCTACTATCACTAAACAGGTGCAATCTAGAACCTAAAAGGGTTTTTCGTCTGTCCCTGTAGGAGAACCTTTTGAAGAACTTGTTTTGGTTCCAGGTAAAAACTATTTTGGTTTCATGTAGAACCCTTTCCACAGAGGGTTTCTACCTGAAACCAAAAAGGGTTCTACCTGGAACCAAAAAGGGTTCTCCTATTGGGACAGCTGAAGAACCCTTTTGGAACCCTTTTTTTCTAACAGACCACATCCATGGCCATTGCTTATTTTATGGAGTTAGTTTCCTGGGGTTTCGATGCTGGTTAGTGGAGTCCTCTCAGGACCGTATGTGTCCTGGGCTGGGCATGGTGGATAATGGAGGGAAAGAGAGGACATCCTGGCTGTTAGCAAGGTTCCTGTACAGCAACCTGGTTAGAGCATCCAGAGCCAACAGCCTCCTGAATGGCCCACTCTTACAACCACTGACCAGACCACAGCTGCATCCAAAAATGACAAGCGCCACAGCCCTAAAAACAAGACCAACAAACTATTTTACCATCCAACCTCAGGTAGGAACGACTCTTCAGGTTTGGCCGGCTATGCCTGGAACCTGCTGGAACCTGAACAGAATGGTTTTTGTCTCCTCTCAGACGCGGCTTTGTGTTCTGGATGTATTTTTTTTAAAGAAAGCATGGGACCTGAGTTATGGTCGCTGTGTGATCAAAACAAAACCATAGGTGAGTCTGGATCATTAGTTTTACATGGGAAAACAAAACCCAGAGAAAACACAACTGACCGAACCTGCCCCTTAGATACACAGCTTTAATTGGCGTTACCACTCACAAATGAATGCTATTGCACTGCATTTACAAGTGCAGTATTTTTTTATAGCAGGTTGCCTTCCTCTCTCGTCCATCATCCTCTCTTTCCTGGGCCATGTAAAAAGCATGCACATAAAAATCAGACCAGTGTTTCCAGACCAGTGCCAGAGTAAATTGGAGGGGATATGGTTAAAATATTTCCTTCTTAGAAAGCAAGGAGTCCTCGTCCTTATTTGCTATGGAACGGCGCACCTCCAGCCAGGCAGGGATGTTCTTAGGCCTCTTTGTGGGCCAGTTGAACATTCACGAAACCGCAAGTTATTATTGGAGCAGGGGAGAGACCCTATGCGTGTGCACCCTCAGCACCCCACCCACACACGCCCCACCACGCCATCAACACCCGCCCCGCCCCACCACGCCACCCAAACCAGCCCAACCACGTCACCCACACCATCCCCACCACACCACCCACACCCACCCTACCACGTCACCCCCACCCGCCCCGCCCCCACCACGCCACGCCACGCCACCCACACCACCACACTACACCACCCACACCCGCCCCACCCACACCTGCCCTACCACGCCTTCCACACCCACCCCAGCATGCCACCCACACCCTCCCCACCACACCACACCAGTCACACACGTACCGCCACCTACACCCGCCCCGCCCCACCACGCCACCCACACCACCCCAGCACACACACCCGCCCCACTACACCACCCACACCCGCCCCACCACACCACCCACACCTGCCCCACCACACCACCCACACCCGCCCCACCACACCCCTCCCCTCCCACAGCACACACCTTACCGCTATTCTCCTCCCTTCATTCCATATGTCTTTCCCCTGCCAGTCTACACACCTTTCACTTAATTCACTCCTCCCTTCCCCACCCATCCCTCCCATCTGCCACTACCTCATTAATTACTCCATCTATGTGACCAGTCAGAATATATGGCATCTGCCCACATAAACATGGCCAAGACCAGGGTTGTGTATGTGTGCTTCATAAAGACTTTTCTCACCTCTGTGTTTGGCTCAGAGAACACCAGGTGCCCACACATACCAATAAGCTCCTCCATAACCTTTCTAATAATTTTGGCTCATCAAATACAGTACCAGTCAAACGTTTGGACACACCTACTCATTCAAGGGTTTTTCTTTATTTTTTACTATTTTCTACATTGCAGAAAAATAGTGAAGACATCAACACTATGAAATAACACATATGGAATCATGTAGTAACCAAAAAATATTTTAGATTTTAGCTTCTTCGAAGTAGCCACCCTCTGCCTTGATGACAGCTTTGCACACTCTTGGCATTCTCTCAACCAGCATCATGCGGTAGTCACCTGGACTGCATTTCAATGCACTTCAATAACAGGTGTGCCTTGTTAAAAGTTAATGTGTGGAATTGCTTTCCTTCTTAATGTGTTTCAGCTAATCAGTTGTGTTGTGACAAGGTAGGGGTGATATACAGAAGATAGCCCTATTTGGTAAAAGACCAAGTCCATGTTATGGCAAGAACATCTCAAATAGGCAAAGAGAAATGACAGTAAGTCATTACTTTAAGACATGAAGGTAGGTCTATATGAAACATTTCAAGAATTTTGAACATTTCTTCAACTGCAGTCGCAAAAACCATCAAGCGCTATGATGAAACTGGCTCTCATGTGGACCGCCACAGGAAAGGAAGACCCAGAGTTACCTCTGCTGCAGAGGATAAGTTCATTAGAGTTACCAGCCTCAGAAATTGCAGCCCAAATAAATGTTTCACAGAGTTCAAGTAACAAACACATCTCAACATCAACTGTTCTGAGGAAACTTGGGCCAAGAAACACAAGCAATGGACATTAGACAGGTGGAAATCTGTCCTTTGGTCTGATGAGTCCAAAATGTTGATTTTCGGTTCCAACCACCTTGTCTTTGTGAGACGCAGAGTAGGTGAACGGATGATCTGCGCATGGGTGGTTTCCACTGTGAAGCATGGAGGAGGAGGTGTGATAGTGTCTGGGTGCTTTGCTGGTGACACTGTCAGTGATTTATTTAGAATTCAAGGCACCCTTAATCAGCATTGCTACCACAGAATTCTGCAGCGATACGCCATCCCATCTGGTTTGCGCTTTGTGGGACTTTCATTTGTTTGTCAACAGGTCAATGACCCAACACACCTCCAGGCTGTGTAAGGGCTATTTGATCAAGAAGGAGGGTGATGGAGTGCTGCATCAGATAATCTGGCCTCCACAATCACCCGACATCAACCCAATTGAGATGGTTAGGGATGAGTTGGACCACAGAGTGAATGAAAAGCAGCCAACAAGTGCTCAGCATATGTGGGAACTCCTTCAAGACTGTTGGAAGAGCATTCCAGGTGAAGCTGGTTGAGAGAATGCCTGTTGAATGCCGGTTGAGAGAATCTGTTATCAAGACAAAGGGTGGCTACTTTGAAGAATCTAAAATCTAAAATATATTTTGATTTGTTTAACACTTTTTTGGTTACTACATGATTCCATGTGTTATTTCATAGGTTTGATGTCTTCACTATTATTCTACAATGCAAAAAAAAAGTAAAAATAAAGAAAATCCCTTGAATGAGTAGGTGTGTCAAAACTTTCGACTGGTACTGTATGTTTTCCCTGGAACGTTCTAACTTGTTCTACACACAAATATAAACACTATCTCCTTACAACCCACCACATGCATGTACTGTACATCCACAACCCCCCCCCCCCCCCTCCCTCCGCCTTTATACTCCTGAGCATTCTCAATTTCTCCTCTAGCGTACTCTGCTCCCTCCACATAGCAGTCTAAATTGTTCTCCCCTCCAATGTTCATGCTGCTTCTTACCCCCTCTGTCTTCTATCCCTTTCTCCTATTACCTACTTCTCTTTGGCACCCTCTCCTCCCTCCATACCCCACTCACTCGTTTCGTCTCCACTCCAGTGCACACAATATTTTCACGGTAAATGGAGTGAGAGCTAAAGAAAATACTTCTAAAAATCTTCTTAGTATATTTTCCTTTCTGTCCAGAAGTCACGCTTACGCGCATGTACAGTGCACTGTGAAAATATTATTGTATGGTTGGCAGTTATTTTTAGTTACCTTCTTCTGGTTTGTTTTTTGCCATGTATAGCGCACGTTGTTCCATAGAATAACTCTCATATGTAAATATTAAAAAGGTAACCTGAATGAAATGTTATTTTCTGAGATGAATGAGTCTTTCTGTACAGAGCAGGCCATGCGTGAAGTACAACACAATATCTACGTCCTTGACCGCAGCAATGCTATTGGTGTTCCATCGGAATCATTTCACAAATAAAGTTAGAGTGCACACGCACACACGCACAAATGCATGCATGCGCACACACACACACACACACAAACGATAAAACTACTAAGGTAAAATATACAGTCACTTAGCCAGTCAGTTACAATATACAACACTGACATTATATATCGTTTGGTTGAATGATGTACTTCAGGTGTTGTAAAGAGATTTATATACAATACTGAGTATTATTAATATGGGTAAATATTTTGTCAGGCCTACAGGAAGTTTATGAACTGATTAAAAGAACATTGATTTGATCAATGTTATATTATACTTTGATTATTCCTAAATCCCATGTGTTACCTAATAAACTTTAGATGATTAATCATTAGATTGAAAAATAACATTCCTATAAAACACAACTCCTGCGAGTCACCAGCAAATCTTAGTCAAAGACGCTGACTGCAAAACTGATTCAAAGTTCGGAGTTCAATCAAAATGAACACTATTGAAGCATGTTTTTCTTTGCTACTGAAAGCTCATCCAATATGACTTTCTTGATTGAACAGAGAACCTTTTAATAACAGGTAGCAGAGTGCTAGATTCAGTTAACATTAAGATCTATCGAGTCACTAGTTCACAGCTCCAGGCTATTTACAGAAGATTTGGAAGCACTTTCCGCGTCTAGCCTCAATCGTCAGCAACACAGGAAGTAAACAGGGAATCAGCATTGCTCAGGGTTTCTTTTTTTAAAGGTGAAAATGACTGGCTTCAACATGAATAAAAAAGTTGTTCTATTTTGTTGGCTTCTTGGGTATAACCTATATATTTCTAATTAGTCCTACGTAGATCATTACCGTCCTCTCGTGGAGTCTGTGCAACTCAAATAAATATCAGAAAAGGAACCTATTAGAATACTATTAACCAGACCACTAACAATTCAATAATGTTAGGATGGCCAACCAAAATTCACACAGGAGTCATCAGAAAACCCTTTTTAAAGTCTGTGTGTGGAAGATGTATTGCACAGTCAGGACAAGAGACATGTGGGCATTTACAAAGTGTCATGTTTTTTTAACTGCCTGTGTTTCCTCAAATCTGGTTTGACTTCACAGTGTGCTTTCCCTCAGCCATAGCAACTGGTGTGGTAACTGGCATAAACTGCAACAAGTTTGCTATGGGTTACTGTTTCGTGTGTGTGTGTGTCTCACAGGAGGTTGGTGGAACCTTTATTGAGGAGGACGGGCTCGTGGTGATGGCTGAAGCGGAATTAGGTGAAATGGAAAAAAAATACATCAAACACGTGGTTTCTATGTGTTTGATACCGTTCCATTTGCTCCGTTCCGACCATTATTATGAGCCGTCCTCCCCTCAGCAGCCCCCTGTGGTGTGTGTGTGTGTGCGTGTGTGTGCGTGTGTGTGTGTGTGTGTGTGTGTGTGTGTGTGTGTGTGTGTGTGTGTGTGTGTGTGTGTGTGTGTGTGTGTGTGTGTGTGTGTGTGTGTGTGTGTGTGTGTGTGTGTGTGTGTGTGTGTGTGTGTGTGTGTGTGTGTGTTTGATCTTGAGTAACACATTGCTTCAGGACTGACTGTCGCCAGCTTGAGTCCGTCAACACAGCACATGACAGTGTTCCTCCATGGACTCTTTCTTGGAGAGGGAAAAACAGCAGGTATAAGCCTTGTACAGTTACAGTACAGGGCCTAATGCAGCAGCGAGAGAGGGATCTGCCTGTTAACAGAGTAGCTGGGGCCACTGTGGGTAAACTTTAGTCACATATGAAACCTGAGGCACGCCACGGATTATGCACAACTCCGACTGCTTTGCCAAATGAAAATGTAGATTTTGGCCGTGTGTTGGCCATTTTTCCTCCACCGCACTCCCAGTAAGTCCCTGACGCACATGGCGCTCGGATGTTATAAAAAAGCCTTTATGTATTCAATAATTGCTTAACAGTTATATAAAATGTCATTAACTGCTGGATGTTGCTTAGGTTACATCCACAGGACTACCACAGAGACCTAGCAGTTCCCTCCGCCTCCCAGCCCTTCATCACCCCGACCCCGTTAACGAGGCACCCTCGACGTGCTCGGAAGCTTGTCAATCCATGGACTGACACGGAGCTGGAGTGGTCAGGTAGAGTATACCTGCCCAGCTCCAAATCATATCCCATCACGCATCACTCCCATAGCTCAGAGCATACACTAGGGCCTCCTTCCTTGATGAGGTCATCCATTCTGCCTGGTCACAGCGGTGGGTGATTTATGCCTTCTCCTGCTCCCTGCACCGCTCCACCATTGTATTTCAGCTCCATTAAAAGTAATTGGCAGAATAAATGTTTGGAGAAGGTGTGGCAGGTCAGAAGGGGGTTACCTCACATAGAATAGAAGGAGTTTTCACTTCAGAGCGTATACAGTGTGCTTCATTTTCTACTCTTCCATCAATCATCCAAGATGGAGGTCAATATTGACTCCCATGATGAAAGCTATGAATATGTTCAATTAAAGTGTGGTCTGTTGATATTGATACCCCATTCGCCCGTGCCCACACTGTGAACGGTGCCAGCACACAGCACAGTGGTCTGTGAATGCATACAGTACATAATGGCTGTAGCCAACCACTGTCATCATCTTCTACTAATCCTGTCACTAATGATAGTAATGACAAATAATTCGAAACAAATCAGCCATTCTATTTCAATTCGTCTCGCGTCCCACCTGCTCTCCGGTTTCGCTAAACAGTGGTGTAGGGGATCTGTCATTCAATCTCTGCAAACATACTGAACATTTGCCCATTTGTGGTCCGGGGAACAGCGGGCTTTCTTGAGAGGGAAGTCAATTGTGCCATGTCCTCACCCCAGGAACCTGGCTCCTGACCTCCAGTGTTCAGGTGGCTAGACTAGACTACTTAGTATGAGACGTTGGGCCTTTTCCTCTTGATGTAGGGGATGTGGCGGCTTTCCTGTGAACATACCTGAGTTTTCTCTCTGTTTCTTTAGGTCATTCCAATGCAAAATATCCATCAATCATGTATTGTGTGTGATCAGCTTTTCCTTACTCAGTGATGAACCTTAAATCTTTACACAGGCTCTTTCTTTTCTGCTAAGGAATTGGTAAGATACAGGCCCACGTTGCTTCAGATCTTGTCAAAAACAGGGGTTTCTGTCACAGATGCTGAAAATAGGCAGAAAAATATCCCTATAGACTGAGTGGGGGTCGAGAGAGAGAGGCTGGTCTTGGAGCAACAAACAAGACTGTATATTTGAACGGAATGCATAGCATCCTGCTAAAAACGGGCTGGTGTAGGCCGTGGTTGACATGTTGCATCTGTCAACCCCGGCTGTCTCATGGCTGTCATCGCCCCCCCCCCCCCCCCCCCCCCCCCCCCCCAGGCCACCCCTCTGTCCTATGCCACAGCTCTCTTTCTAAATATTATTGACTTAAATGGCCTGGACCGTCATACACCCCCCCCATCTCATACAAGCTTCCCCTTTCTCTGCATGAGGAATTGGTCTATGTTACATGTGTATGCATTTCATATAGTTTGATTTTGTTTCATATTTCAATGTCTTTATTTTCTGCCTCCCACTTGGAGGTTTACCCTAGCGTAGTAGTGAGAGCTGTGTATGTAGTCTAGTGAGAGCCACAAATGTAGGATCTTAATTTGATCTCTATTTTGTTGCTGAGAATTTCCCTGCAAATTAGTAGTGTATTTGAATTTTAAAAAGGCTTCTAACGTCTGTAATTTCCACTTTTACATTTCAGACTTGATTTGCCCTAGCGAAAATGGTATCAACCCCAACACAAATGACCATTAATTATAATTCACATAATAATTATTTCTATAGCAACTGGCTCAAATTAAGATACTACATAGTATGTACGAGTTTTCCTGTGCTACTGTAGATATGGAAAAGTGAGGGAGAGGGTACAGAAGACTATAACAGTGGGTATATAGACATATGAAACCTTCATTTATGGAGATGGTACGCCTAACCAATATCAATTCATCATTTTACCTATGTTTGGGAACGTTTCAGAAAGGAATCTTGTTGAGTAAAATGTCACACATTATTTGAAGCACTCATTTATCTCAGCGCATTAGATCACCTTTATCTTGAGAGAGGTACATACTGTAGATACCAAATAGCAGTGACTGAGTATGTGAGCATTTGCAGAGGTTGAGAAAGGCAGGAGTATGCACTTCACTCATTAAGAGGTCATCTCTCATCGCAATACGGCCGAATGTGTTTCTTTATATCATCAAATAAAATGTACTAACTAGCTGACAGCAATGGGAGCAGCAGTGCAACAGCGGACTACAGAAGCCTCTGCATCAGACACACAGGGACGGTTGCCTGCGGTGCGGCTCTGTTGATCTTAAACTGTCTCCTGTCAGTTCTGAAGCTGAGGCGGTATGAGTGGGGAATGGAAAGGTGTTGGTGGGGGTGCTGTGTGTTTGGGCAGGAAGGGGTCTGGTGTGTGTGTGTGTTTGTGTGTGTATGTATGTATGTATTTGTGTGGGAGATTGGCTATAGGGGTTTCACACTGGGTGTCCCATCTCCTCAGACAATCTCCAAGCTGTTATTCCCATCCATTAATCATGGGGCTAATTTGTTTTCACACGGCCTTGCTGACAGAGAGGGAATATTATTATAGAACCAGCGCTCAGGGTCATCCCGCTGCGGACTTATTATTCCCTTCACTAAACTCCCCTCACCTCCAGCCTCCTCCCGCCTCCCAGCCACCACTGGACGGTCACACACACTTACGGGTGGACGATCCGCCTGGGACTATGGGTCTGGAGCAGCATGTGTTTGGTGTGTGTGTGTGTGTGTGTGTGTGTGTGTGTGTGTGTGTGTGTGTGTGTGTGTGTGTGTGTGTGTGTGTGTTAAAAAAATGAAATGGCTGGATCTGACCCTGTCAAATGCATGGTTTCCCGTGGTGACGGGAACAACAGTCACACAGGGACCATGACAACAGATCTGTAATATACAGTAGTAGTTTAAACTGGTTCTATTAAACTGTATTGTTGATATTCTTTCATAAACTTTCACACACTCAAGCTTACACACGTATGTGCATGGACAATTCATACACAACCTCATCTAACAAAGCAAAGCAGTTCCATTTTGTCCGGAATCGCAAAGTTTTGATCAAGCCAGCTACTGTGCCTAAATGTCCCTTCAACTGTTAGACAGGACAAGCTATGCTACCTTCTGCTTTGCCCTCTGGCTCTGGCTGTTTCCAAGACCATTTATCCATTAGTTTTTAGCCTCCTCTACTGAAGTTATGTGACCTGAGGCACGTAGCATACAGCCAGAAGGATCCAGAAAGCAGAAGGATAGGAACAGAGAGAGAGAGGGGAAGGTAGGAAGAGGGAAAGAGGGAGGGAAAGTGAACAGAGGGAGGGAGATAATGAAGGAGAGAGGGGAAATGAGAGGGAATGAGAGAGAATGGTGAAGGAGAGAACAGGAAGGGAGAGAGAGTTTAATGGAGGCAAAGAGAGACAGAGAGAGAGAAGAGAGAGAGATGAATAGAGGCAGAGATAGAGAGAGAGAGCGAGACGAATGGAGGCAGAGAGAGAGAGAGAGAGAGAGAGAGAGAGATAGAGAGAGAGAGAGAGAGAGAGAGAGAGAGAGAGAGAGAGAGAGGAGAGAGAGAGAGAGAGAGAGAGAGAGATGAATGGAGGCAGAGAGAGAGAGAGAGAGAGAGAGAGAGAGAGAGAGAGAGAGGAGAGAGAGAGAGAGAGAGAGAAGAGGCGAGAGAGAGAGAGAGAGAGACAAATAGAGGCAGAGAGAGGGAGAGAGGGAGAGAGAGAGAGACGAATAGGCAGAGAGAGAGAGACGAATAGAGGAGAGAGAGAGAAGGAGAGAGGGAGAGAGAGAGAGACGAATAGCCAGAGAGAGAGAGAGAGAGAGATGAATGGAGAGAGAGAGAGAGAGAGAGAGAGAGAGAGAGAGAGAGAGAGAGAGAGAGAGAGAGAGAGAGAGAGAGAGAGAGAGAGAGAGAGAGAGAGAGAGAGAGAGAGAGAGAGGGAATTGTAAGATAAATAAAGAGGTACAGGGTGCACTGACTGAGGGAGAGGAGAGGTTTGGGGATTTATTGGAGATACAGTATAGTCAGTGAGGAGAGGGACTGGGGAAAATAGGGAGACTGGGGAAACTAGGGAGACTGGGGAAACTAGGGAGACTGGGGAAACTGGGGAAACTAGGGAGACTGGGGAAACTAGGGAGACTGGGGAAAATAGGGAGACTGGGGAAACTAGGGAGACTGGGGAAACTAGGGAGACTGGGGAAACTAGGGAGACTGGGGAAACTAGGGAGACTAGGGAAATTAGGGAAGCTGGGGAAAATAGGGAGACTGGGGAAACTAGGGAAGCTGGGAAGGATAGATTGGACCCAGTGGCTGGACCCTGAAAAGTGGATACATGTCTGAAATAACACATTGATAAAACCAATCATTGATTTGCCAACTGAACCAAGAAAAAATAACAACTTCATTTCAACTACTTCCTGGGTTTTAATGTTTCTCTTCTTTCCTTCGTCATCTTTTCCACCTTTCAACGTTGAACTTTCTCTTGAGTGCTCATAAATTATTTCCCAAGAGGTATAATACATTAGAACGAGCACCTCAGAAAGAGACCAGCAAGAAAGCGTTACAACCTGTCCGACAAAAACATATATTCGGTCCGCATCTCAGTGTTGTATAGTCTACTGCATGCACTGCAGTCTTTCATATGTACTATACTGTATATGTATTCTGCATGTGTTGGGAGTGAGGTGTGTGTCGGTTTTCTCTGGCGTCGTTTGATTATGTCTTTGTCCGTCATCAGAGGGCTTTTAAGTGCAGGGGCCTTGCTCTGGATGACATCATGTTGGGGCTTTCAGTCAGTCAGTCGAACCTCTTTCCGCTCAGTTAATGAATAGCCCCGTGCTTTTAACGAAGCTAAACCAAGACGGGAGTCAAACCAACGAAAACACCATATATCTAAGCGCTCGCCCTGTACATTGTTCAAAAAGAGATGGAGAGAACGTGGGAGAGAGACAGAGAGAGAACAGACAATATTATGATACATATAGAGAGAGGTAAAGAGAGATGGAACAAGAGCATGCAAAAAGAGCGATAGATAAAGGAGGTCAGGAGAATGACAACGTGAAAAAAGAGCAAAAAGTAGGTAGCGAGAGAGATGGAACAAGAGAAAAAGAGCATTTGGAAAAGAATGGTGGTATCTTTCGGGCACCATCGTTTCTTGAGTGATTGTACCTTTTCAGAAAAACCTTTCCTTCTGGAGCTGAGCCTAGCTTCCAGTGACGATACCAGAGAGTGTAAAAATCATCGAGAAAATAAGACTTTCAATTCGAATTTCCTTACCTGATGTTGTGTCATTTATTTAGGAAGTGAGTCAACCCTGATCCCTGCGCTCTACCTTGGCCTCACAGTGGCACTATAGTATGGTACGCATACACACGCACGCACGCGCGCGCGCGCACGCGCGCACGCACACACACACACACACACACACACACACACACACACACACACACACACACACACACACACACACACACACACACACACACACACACACACTTTATACAGTAGAGTAAAAGATAAAGCAATTTAACCGTACCTCAGGCCGATGGAGAGGAGAAGACTGCGATTGCATGTAAAGTGGCGTCATAAGACTTCAGCACCACTGCAGTGATTTGATCATGTCTCTAATGTGTCACTCCACCCTTTAATGAATCACCATCCAACCATTGCCACTGTTCTAGATAGAATCTAACCTCCCCTCTGTGATTCATTGCATGGTCATTTTCACCATTTGGCAGAAACCAACTCAATTAAAGGGTGAACGCATGGGTTAGTACTTGCTGTATACAACCTCTAGTTTTTGTTTCTTCACCTCATAATGGGCCGCTCTGCCAAGCATATAATATAGGACTAATGTGTATTTGTGAGATTGAGCAGAGGACTCTGATTCAGATGTAGGCTACACACACGTGCACGCACTCACGGACATGCACACGTACTCACACGGGTACAGGCACGGACACACACACACACACGCACACACACACACACACACACACACACACACACACACACACACACACACACACACACACACACACACACACACACACACACACACACACACACACGCACACACACACAACCGTAGTCTCGCATATTAAAAGTACAAATGAAAGCCAAAGTTGATTAAAGTAAAAACATCTTCGTGTACAATGAAGTCTTTGTTATTGTGTTTATTATTCCTACCTGTGACGCCGTTAGTAATTAATCCCAATCAATAAGATGCTATTTATTTGCCCTCATTTGTTTAGTTGATTTTGCCTCCTCCAGGAGGAATGAGAGGCAATCCAAAGTACATAACCAGGCAGTAATGTAGAGGCCAAACCTGCATCGCACCTTCCCTTTAATATCCTGCTATGAAAGCTGGGTTAAATCCGATCACTGAAGCCAGTGTTCTGCACAAAAAACAAAAAGAACTAGTTACCTGGAATGGGCATTCCCCTCATGTTGCTAGTCTCTCCATCTTAAACTTGGATTTTTATTTTACTAGGCAAGACAGTTAAGAACAAATTCCTATTTACAGTGACAGCCTACCGGGGAGCAGTGGGTTAACAGCCTTGTTCAAGAGGTAGAACTACATATGTTTTACCTTGTCAGCGAGGGGATTCGATCCAGCAACCTTTTGGTTACTAGCCCAACGCTTTAACTGCTAGGCTACCTGCCATCCCTGGATGCTGCACATGGCAGTAAATGTGTTGGTATATTATGTTAGGTAACCTGCCCTGAATAACCATTATATATCTAAATGAATGTGCCACTGCGATAACTGCTAAAACAGCACATGGCACGGTCTACATCCAAATAAACATCCACATAGAACAATACACTACATGGCCAGAAGTATGTGGACACGCCTTCAAATATGTGGCTTCGACTATTTCAGCCACACACGTTGCTGACAGGTGCATAAAATCGAGCACACAGCCATGCAATCTCCACAGCTCAACATTGGCAGTAGAATGGCCTTACTAAAGAGCTCAGTGACTTGTCGTGTGTGTGTAGTAGCCTGTGACTTTTACAATACCTATTTCTACTTTTATTGTATGTATTTCTACTTTTACGGTATATATATTTCTACTTTTACGGTATATATTTCTATTTTCTATACTTATACATTTATGTATTTATTGCTTCTATGCTGGAAGTGACAGGCCTGTGGAAAGTCAAACACAAGTGAAAGACCTTGCTGTTTGGGTTCCAGAAACCTCCTAGCAGATAAGGCCTAGGGTCTCCAGGGAAATGTAAGCCTGGCAGAGTCAGGATCCAATTTGGGCAACCACAAAATGAACACAAACCAAACGTTCTCAACAGTGAGGGGAGAGGAAGCTAGCGAGACAAGCCTAAGGTGTGTTTGTTCAAGGTAGCAATTGAAAGTTAAGAACAAATTCTTATTTATAATGTCAGCCAAACCCTAAACCGGACAATGTAGGGCCAATTATGCTCCGCCCTATGGGACTCGCAATCACAGCCAGTTGTGATACAACCTGGAATCAAACCAGCATCTGTAGTGACACCTCTAGTATTAAGATGCAGTGGCTTTAGACCCCTGCACCACTCAGGAGGCTCTCTGTGACCTAAAATGGGAAAGAGAGATTTAAGTTGGATTTAATCATTTGGTCAGTTGTAGCTGGTTAATGTAGTTACATGTTGTGGAGGATAATCGGTCAACAATACTTTGACAGATTTCATTGACATTTACATTTAAATTTCAACCAAAATGATTTCCAGGAATATTTACCAAAATAAATGGATGAGAGATGGAATAACTGAGAAGTGGAAATGTAGGGCCCTGTTAACGGGGAAACAGAGCGCTCAAATGTTTAGTCAGAAACTGAACATGTGCATTAAACGGTCTTCATCCTATATTGGCTGGGGGAATATAATCATGTTCATAAAATGAAAAAAGAAAACTTAACTGTGAGATTTATGGACAGAAAACAGGCCCTCTGTGACAAAGACCTGAAACGCAGAGAAACCAAATTCACATTTTTAAAAAGCAAACAGGGAGTTAATTTATAACTCTTTTAATGGACTGTCGGCACAGCAGAGCTAACCCATACAGTGTACCATACCCATCCCACCAGAAACCCCACAAGACGCTTGTCAATGGACTGTTCCATTTCCCTCGATAGCCCTGAAAAGCCACAGCTTTACATGCAGACTTTTCCCTACGTTTCCTACTTTTTCATTCATCAGACTCCCTTAGACTCTATTGACTCTACAGCTTCTGTTGCCACACAATGACTTCAATGTCTATTGTGCATTTGGCTCAATAGCAGCAATGAAACTGAGTTCTGCTGAGAGTGAGACTTTTATTTTATATTCATCGTCAACTTCCTAGTAATTGAAAACCATTCAATCTGATCTAACTACTATGTCATTGGTAGATCACATTTGACCTCAGGATTAGGAATTTAACACAAGGGACGGGGTTGAGAGGGTCTAGGAAATAATCCGTATTTAGCTTGTTCCATTTTAAGAGCTTAAGTCTCATGTGACCCTGTAATTCAATTTCTCCTCACAAATAAGCGCATCGAACCGACCGCTCTGACCTCTGTGATTCCCTCCGACACGTTACCATGATGTGTTTACCTCTCAAAGAGATCTAACATACACCATGGGTACATTAGCAGTGGATGGGGAGACTTGGTGAAATCATGCAGGCCATCTGTATAATCAGGGATTCAGTCGAGTTGTCGGGTAAGCACATTTTTGAGAGGATGGTAACATGGTTGGTCATGTGGAAAAATGAAATGGGTGTTTATTTGTAGCAAGGAGATCTTATCTTAAAAAACCCTAAGGGCATAGGGGTAACATATGGCTCTTTTTTTTCAGTTGGTCACTCCAAGAATCATTTAGCTAATTGATTTAGAGTTTTAGGACCCATGTAGGAACAGTATCAATAAAAAAATGTATTTAAAATATTGGATGAAACATTGCATTTGGCATTACTGCTAATACCCCATAAAAACACATTGGAAAACATTTTCGTGCATGGCAAACCAGAATGTTTTAAAGTGTCTGTCCTACGTCTGACAGATATAAGAAAGACCAGATTATTATCCGCACCCCCATATTTAACCCCTGTTTTTGTTGGCACTAAAATAGCTCCATAAGGCCATACAACATTTTCACTGGTAACGGGTTACCTTCTAAAGGTTTGTAAGGCTTGTGGGCATCGTAGAGCAAAACAGCCGACATCGGCGGAAGTGGTGGATTGAGACGCCGCCCGTGCAAAGAGTTATCTCTAGATTAAACAGAAGGAGAATGGGGAATATTTTTTTTCGATTTCCACATGGACGTTGACTCTAGTTATACAAGGTTGGGCTGGTTATAACTGTTTATTCATCTCTCCCTCTCCGTCTCTCCCTCTCCGTTTCCGTCTCTCCATCTCTCCATCTCTCCCTCTCCATCTCTCCCTCTCCGTCTCTCCCTCTCCCTCTCCGTCTCTCCCTCTCCCTCTCCGTCTCTCCCTCTCCGTTTCCGCCTCTCCATCTCTCCCTCTCCTTCTCCGTCTCTCCCTCTCCTTCTCCGTCTCTCCCTCTCCGTCTCTCCCTCTCTCTCTCTCCGTCTCTCCCTCTCTCTGTCTCTCCCTCTGTCTCTCCCTCTCCCTCTCCCTCTCCCTCTCCCTCTCGCCGTCTCTCCGTCTCTGCCTCTCTGTCTCTCCGTCTCTCCGTCTCTCCCTCTCCCTCTCCCTCTCCCACTCCATCTCTCCCTCTCTGTCTCTCCCTATCCCTCTCTCCGTCTCTCCCTCTCCGTCTCTCCGTCTCTCCGTCTCTCCGTCTCTCCGTCTCTACGTCTCTCCCTCTCCCTCTCTCCCTCTCCGTCTCTCCCTCTTCCTCTCCGTCTCTCCCTCTCCCTCTCCGTCTCTCTCTCCCTCTCCGTCTCTCCCTCTCCCACTCCCTCTCCCTCTCTGTCTCTCCATCTCTGCGTCTCTCCCTCTCCGTCTCTCCCTCTCCGTCTCTCCATCTCCCTCTCCGTCTCTCCCTCTCCCTCTCTCCGTCTCTCCATCTCTCCGGCTCTCCCTCTCCGTCTCTCCGTCTCTCCGTCTCTCCCTCTCCGTCTCTCCGTCTCTCCGTCTCTCCGTCTCTCCCTCTCTCCCTCTCCCTCTCTCCCTTTCCCTCTCCGTCTCTCCCTCTCCGTCTCTCCATCTCTCCCTCTCAGTCTCTCCCTCTCCGTCTCTCCCTCTCCGTCTCTCCCTTTCCGTCTCTACCTCTCCGTCTCCATCTCTCCCTCTGTGTTTCTCCCTCTCCATCTTTCCTTCTCCGTCTCTCCCTCCCTCTCCCTTCCGTCTCTCCGTCTCTCCCACTCTCTCTCTCCTTCTCCCCCTCTCTGTCTCTCCCGCTCTGTCTCTCCCTCTCCGTCTCCCTCTCCCTCTCCGTCTCCGTTTCTCCCTCTCCGTCTCTTCGTCTCTCCCTCTCTCCCTCTCCCTCTCCCTCTCCGTCTCTGTTTCTCCCTCTCTGTCTCTCCGTCTCTCCCTCTCCGTCTCTCCCTCTCCGTCTCTCCCTCTCCGTCTCCCTCTCCGTCTCTCCCTCTCCCTCTCCCTCTCTCTGTCTCTCCATCTCTCCATCTCTCCGGCTCTCCCTCTCCCTCTCTCCCTCTCTCCCTCTCCGTCTCTCCGTCTCTCCGTCTCTTCCTCTCCCCCTCTACCTCTCCGTCTCTCCCTCTCCCTCTCCGTCTCTCTCTCCGTTTCTCCCTCTCCGTCTCCCCCTCTCTGTCTCTCCCTCTCTGTCTCTCCCTCTCCATCTCCGTCTCCGTTTCTCCCTCTCCGTCTCTCCGTCTCTCCCTCTCCGTCTCTCCCTCTCTCTCTCTCCCTCTCTCTCTCTCCCTCTCTCTCGCTCTCCCTCTCTCTCGCTCTCCCTCTCTCTCGCTCTCCCTCTCTCTCGCTCTCCCTCTCTCTCTCTCCCTCTCCCCCTCTCTCTCTCTCTGCCCATCACACACACACACACACACACACACACACACACACACACACACACACACACACACACACACACACACACACACACATGTTGAGGTAACAAGAGATCAAGAAAAGTGAAGTCAGTCAAAGATTATGGATATTCTGGCAAAAAGATACATGTACACAAAGCGGCACGGCGGGCTGTCTAGCTCCCGCCTATTCTTTCTTTGGATTGGTGAATAAACCTAGGACTGTCACACCTCTAAACCCACGCTGTAACTGAGGCTTAATGACATCCCGAAGTCATTTTTATCTCTTTATTTCCTCTGCTGTTTTGGTTGTAATTACCTGAGAGTTAATCTCTGGCAGCTTCTAGTCTTGTCCTCTGATCTGTGGGGAAAGACCCTCAGGCAACCTGTTCATTTTCACATCTTGAAAGAAAAGCAAAACCCTGAACTCAATACTGAGGTTTGGAGAGGTGATATAATTTAAAGTTATTAAAGTGTAAGGAAGAGGTTGGGAAAACGTTTTCCCGGTAACGGTAAATTACTCAAATGAGGGCCTTAAAAGGGGAGCCAACAGCAACGGATGGGTCTTTTGGGGGGGAAAAGTTATATTTTTCTGATATTTTGGGGGGAATGGAGGTGAAATTATCAAGGATTTATGAGGTCTTATTCCACCTAGCAAATGAATCCAATGTTTGGTTTTAAGATTGGGAAACACTTTTGAGAATGGCAGATTAATTTGTCAAATGTGAAGCGCGAGAGGGGGGGGGGGGTGTAAGAGAGAGATGGTGACATGGAAAGAAGGGAGCTGGACAGTGTACCAGTGTTAGGTCTACACCTTGCTAAGCCTTTATAGAGTCTGCCCCTTCACCTCTATATTATCGAGATTAGTCTCAGACAATAGGAACCATAATAAGACTTTAAAATGGGTAAATTTCTTAATCTAGGAGAGCAGCTTAGTTCCATGTACAGTATATCATAGTGTCAGGGTTGTGTGCAGCGAAGTAGCAGAGTCAGATGCAGGACACAGGTGTTGAGCGAAACACAAAACGTTTACTCAAAATCACAGCAAAATTCCACAAAGGGAATAATAAGAAATAACAACAACCACTAACGTAACCAACAATCACGGACAAAACAGAAATGAAAGCCAGAGGGTTAAATAGGGAACATAATAGGGGAATTGAAACCAGGTGTGTAATTATGCAGACAAAACATAACGAAACAGAAAAATGGATCGGTGGTGACTAGAAAGCCGGTGACGTCGACCGCCGAACACCACCCGAACAAGGAGAAGGGCCGACTTCGGAGGAAGTCGTGACACATAGTTAGACTACTTAGGATATTTCTGTCACATTTTACTCAGAGGGCTTTGATGCCTGAACACCAACCATGAAGATTTATTTAGATTTTAATTTTAGTTCACCTTTATTTAACCAGTTGAGAACAAGTTCTCATTTACAACTGCGACCTGGCCAAAATAAAGCAAAGCAGTGCGACAAAAACAACAACACAGAGTTACACATAAACAAACGTACAGTCAATAACACAATAGAAACATCTATGTACAGTGTGTGCAAATGTAGAAGTGCAGGGAGGTAAGGCAATAAATAGGCCATAGAGGCGAAATAATTACAATTTAGCATTAACACTGGAGTGATAGATGTGCAGATGCTGATGTGCAAGTAGAGATACTTGGGTGCAAAAGAGCAAGAGGATAAATAACAATATGGGGATGAGGTAGTTGGGTGTGCTATTTACAGATTGGCTGTGTACAGGTACAGTGATCGGTAAGATGCTCTGAAAGCTGATGCTTAAAGTTAGAGAGGTAGACATAAGACTCCAGCTTCAGTGATTTTTGCAAATCGTTCCAGTCATTGGCAGCAGAGAACTGGAAGGAAAGGTGGCCAAAGGAAGTGTTGGCTTTGGGAATGACAAGTGAGATATACCAACTGGACAGCGTGCTACGGGTGGGTGTTGCTATGGTGACCAGTGAGCTGAGATAAGGCGGGGCTTTACCTATCAAAAACGTATAGATGACCTGGAGCCAGTGGGTTTGGCGACACATATGTAGTGAGGGACAGCCAACGAGAGCAAACAAGTCGCATTGGTGGGTAGTATATGTGGCTTTGGTGACAAAACGGATGGTACTGTGATAGACTCCATCCAATTTGCTTAATTAGAATGTTGTAGGCTATTTTGTAAATTACATGTTTTGCAGCATGAGTGAAGGGGGCTTTGTTGCGAAATAGGAAGCCAATTCTAGATTTAATTTTGGATTGGAGATGCTTAATGTGAGTCTGTAAGGAGACTTTACAGTCTAACCAGACACCTAGGTATTTGTAGTTGTCCACATATTCTAAGTCAGAACCGTCCAGAGTAGTGATGCTAGTAGGGCGGGCGGGTGCGGGCAGCAATTGTTTGAAGAGCATGCACTTAGTTTTACAAGCATTTAAAAGCAGTTGGAGGCCACGGAATGATTGTTGTATGGCATTGAAGCTCGTTTGGAGATTTGTTAGCACAGTGTCCAACGAAGGGCCAGATGTATACAGAATGGTGTCGTCTGCGTAGAGGTGGATCAGAGAATCACCAGCAGCAAGAGCGACATCACTGATATATACAGAGAAAAGAGTCGGCCTGAGAATTGAACCCTGTGGCACCCCCATAGAGACTGCCAGACGTCCGGGCAACAGGCCTTCCAATTTGACACACTGAACTCTGTCTGAGAGGTAGTTGGTGAACCAGGCGAGGCAGACATTTGAGAAGCCAAGGCTGTTGAGTCTGCCGATAAGAATTCGCTGATTGACAGAGTCAAAAGCCTTGGCCAGGTCGATGAAGACGGCTGCACAGTACTGTTTCTTATCGATGGCGGTTATGATATCGTTTAGGACCTTGAGCGTGGCTGAGGTGCACCCATGACCAGCTCGGAAACCAGATTGCATAGTGGAGAAGGTACGGTGGGATTCGAAATGGTCGGTGATCTATTTGTTAACTTGGCTTTCAAAGATTTTAGAAAGGAAGGGCAGGATTGATATAGGTCTATAACAGTATCCCCCTTTGAAGAGGGGGATGACCGCGGCAGCTTTCCAATCTTTGGGGATCTCAGATGACAGGCTAGTAATAGGGGTTGCAACAATTGCGGCGGATAATTTTAGAAAGAGAGGGTCCAGATTGTCTAGCCCAGCTGATTTGTAGGGATACAGATTTTGCAGCTCTTTCAGAACGTCAGCTGTCTGGATTTGGGTGAAGGAGAAGCGGGACGGGGGGGCTTGGGCAAGTTGCTACAGGGGGTGCTGAGCTGTTGGCCGGTGTAGGGGTAGCCAGGTAAGGGGTAGCCAGGCATAGACATATGCTTATTGAAATGATCGATTATTTATCGGTGGGGACAGTTTTTCCTAGCCTCAGTGCAGTGGGCTGCTGGGAAGAAGTGCTCTTATTCTCCATGGACTTTACAGTGTCCCAAAACCTTTTGGAATTTGGATGCAAATTTCTGTTTGAACTGACTGAGTGTGTTGGTTCCTGGATACCTGGGCCAGGTAGATTAGAAAGGCCTGCTCGCTGAAGTGTTTTAGGGAGCATTTGACAGTGATGAGGGGTGGTCGTTTGACCGCGGACCCATTACGCACGCAGGCAATGAGGAAGTTATTGCTGAGATCCTGGTTGAAGACAGCATAGGTGTATTTAGAAGGCAAATTGGTCAGGATTATATCAAAGAAGGGTGCCCATGGTTACGGATTTAGGGTTGTACCTGGTAGGTTCCTTGATGATTTGTGTGAGATTGAGGGCATCTAGTTTAGGTTGTAGGACAGCCGTGGCGTTAAGCATGTCCCAGTTCAGGTCACCTAACAGTACGAACTCTGAAGATAGGGAGATAAGATTCAGTAGTCGCTACTACGCTTGGCGAGCTGGAGACACAGCGATTCAGACAGATAGCGGTCCGGGGATAGCAGACGGGCCTCCGGGAACGTCGCAACAGAAGAGACTGTTGAAACCACCTCGGGCGGTTATTGGCTGATGGATCTTGGGCCTAGCTCGAGGCTAGCTCCAGGCTATCTGGTGCTTGCTTCGGGACAGAGACGGCCAGGAGTAGCCACTCGGATAGCAGCTAGCTAGCTGCGATGATCCGGTGTAAAGGTTCAGAGCTTGCGGTAGGAATCCGAAAATGTGGTAGAGAAAAAGCAGTCCGATATGCTCTGGGTTGATATCGCGCTGTGCAGACTGGCAGGAATTGACCGGGCTGAGGCTGGTTGATGTCCGAGTTAACGGTGATGACCGCTAGCAGTGGCTAACTGACTGAGTACTAGCTAGTAGCTAGCAACCCACCTCACATTAGGTGAGGTGGGTTGCAGGAGAGTATGTTCAGTCCATAGATGGAAATTGAGATAAAAAAATATATACGAAATATATACAAAGAAAACGATATATACACGGGACGGGACAAGACAAGACAAAACAGACGTCCGACTGCTACGCCAACTTGGATTACAAATGATGCCAAGCTTGATGGAGACACCGAGCATAGAGGGGAACTGGGGCAAAACTAACTCTCTGACCACAGTGTCCTCTCTCTCCCCTCATTACTGAATGTAACCTAGCATATACTTCACTTCACACAGCTTTATCCATGTTCTGAAGGGTGACTAGGACTCTGGGACCCGGGGTTCCTCAGTCCTCAGGTTTCCATGGGATATAAGAACTGCAGTGGAACCAGGGGCTTTGTAAATTACCCATGCTGCCCCTGACCCACCGTCTGTTGGAAACGTCAGCCAATTCTTTGTGACATGGCAACCTCCTTCGTTACACACACGAGCACACGCACACACAAACACACACACACACAACGATAGTGGAACAAATTACAAGCCTACTGTATACTGCCACTGGCTCATATGATTGCTGGAAGGCTTTCAACACCGCAGAAACAGCACCGCAGCTTTGCATTATTGCTTTCCTCTATTTTCCTTTTCAGTCCTCCTCCATTTTGTTGTGCAGATGTTATTTACAGATGACCTAGACAAAACAGGCGTCTTGTGTCTATTTCGGCTCTCCGTGTTTACCTGTCAGAGGGGAGTCAGTTGGGTCTCGCTCGTGTCGATCCACTGTTCCATCATTGTGTTGTTGTTGTCTGGTTACTTCGGCAACGCGCGCGGACCCGCTGGCCCTCGGAGTAGTAACGTTAGCATCGGCCAGGAGCCGGAGTTTATTATGACACGTCGCCACCCTCCGCCAACCACATGGACCCCTGTTTGTTTGAACAAGAGGTCCCCTCCCTTTCTCTCCACTGTAGAGAAAAGACAAGTCTGAACTGTCACTAGGAGTGAGAGAGAGAGAACGAGGGAGGGATTGGGATGTGTGTCGGGGGACAACTGAGGTTGCCCATCAATAGAGCGAGGGTGGGCCTCTCCGTGACTAATTGAAATCTTCCAGAGGTCTCTCTCTTTCTCGCCCTCCCTTTCTCCCTCTCAGTCTCTCTCTGTCTCCTTCAACCCAGACAGCCAGCACCAACATTTCCAGTGGGTGGCTCAGAAGAAAATGGATTGTCCGAGGGAAACAATTCTGACCACTGAGTAATGGCTTTCCTTCCCAGCGACGGGAACCAGGCGCCACACGGCATCACTCACCTTGCTGGGCCGGCACAAGTACATCACCTCACATCAGCGACAATAACAACAGTAATGCCTCGAGTAATCGTCTGGGTGTCTGAGCCTTCTAATTGGACATTAAGTGCTCTTAACGTGGACTTTTTGCATAGCCAGACAGTGAAATTGAGGGTACGGAGCAGGGCCTGGATGCGTGGGGAGCCATTATGGAAAATACAAACATGGGAGAAATCATGGTGTGGGATGCATGGGGAGACTAAAATGGCCGCCTATAGGCCCAAACTGCTAAGAAACACCTATGTGAGAGAGAGGAAGCAGAACTTGGTTGATGTTTCGAATCGAAAGTGAAGAGAGAGTATAAGAGTGAGGGGAGGGTGAGAGCAGGGGCGAAAATCTGATATCAACCTTGGAGGGGACAATTACATGAAATTTTCTCAGGAGCAATTCCTGAGGGGGACACCAAAAGTAGTGCTGTAACACATAGACTATGTTGTAATATGTTAAATGTATATTGAGGGACCATAATCACTACTACTGGATAATTGTTAGGTACAGTAGTTAACTGAAGGGTTGTCCCAACTTGTTTAAATCACTATAATACTACTAATAATAATAGTTATAGCAATGTTCCTTATCAGTGCAGTGTTCCTCTCTCTTGAAACGTTTGCAAGAGTTTGCGGTTCTATAAATTGTGGGTGTAGCTGATATGGTTTTGTGTCATCACTGAGGTAACTGGACGATGCTGTGCCACTGTCCCCAATACTGGTGCTGCTGGCAACAAGGGTGACACCTGGTCCTGCCGTGGCTGTGACACTGTCCTCTGAAGTCTCTCTCCTTGGCTCTTTCCCTTTCACCACCCTCACTGACTCACAGTCTGTCTCCTAGAAAAGAAATAAGGTGTTTGCTGTACTCCTAACTACCGGTACCCAAAACTACACAATTAATCACAACAGCAATACCATTGCCGTAAACAAATCTTAGTTTAGTCACCAGTTTGAGTTGAGTGGGTGTATTCATGGCATTTTCCAATTATGTCCCTATTTTACAAATCAAAAAAATTGAGAACCTTTCATAATGTTGCCAAACAAAGACTCAACAAACTTACCTGAGACTCCCTGTCTCTGCCAGTCTGTCCCTGCATATCTGTCCCCAGCTCTGCTGTCTGTGTGCCATCTGTTGCCTGTTCTGCCTAATGACATCATTGTGAAATATTTCCATTAGCATTTCACTTATTTCTTATGAACATTTTATCAACTGGTCTTTGAGATATTAGGCTACTAGAGTTCTTACTTTGCGTTTTGGTGTACTGAAAAATACTCTGATGTCCGTCTTTTTACTTTTTTCTGACATTTTTCTACCTGGCTGGCTGGCTGACCGGTCTAGCTGCACACACACATTTACACAACACATGCTGCAACGTTTTGAAATTTTAACATAGTTTGTTTCATATTGGCAGGCTTCCAACAATAGCTGAATTTGCAAAGCTAGCGAGCACCAATTCCGTTTCTGTGGTGTTTGCTATAATCTTTGCTACCTGATTAAAGGTGAAAAAAATAAAAAATTCACTAGCGACAATTTAGCTTTTGCAACGAGACCATTAAATATATTTAAGACAATGGTATAAGAGAGTGTAGTTCTGTTCAGTTTGGACTTCAGTTTATCGCTAACCTTAACGCAGGGACTTTGAACAGCCGCATGCTAATCTTGGAATAAACTGACGATAGCAAATATTCCATCTTTGACGACGCCACATAAATGGAATAGGTACTAGCTAGCTTGATAGTTAATGTTTGCTTTAGTTTGCGCGCTAGCTCTGCAAATTCAGCTAGTGTGTGAACCCTGCAACATGAAAAAAATATATACATTGCTAAAGCGCGATTGACTGGATTACCTCACGTCAGTTACGTACATTGAGTGCCTTTCGGACAGTAGATACGAGCCCTCTATTACCTTGCCAGCTAAAGAACTGGCAGTGGATCAAACCATTGTGAGGCAAAGGGCGGTGGGGTCGCAATCTTGTGAAATTTAAAAACGCGCTATTAAGTGTCTATAATCAGCACAAGTGCTTTCATTGCGTATTATTAATATTATTGAAATTACATAGTTATGTTTACAGTGATATATTGGGGGGGACAAATCATATTTTCCCCAGGATGGGGGGGTCGTGTCCCCCCCGTCCCCCCTGGGATTTCCGCCTATGGGTGAGAGAGAAGGAAAGAACGTGAGAGGGAGGGGGTATTGACATCACTCTGCTCCCTCTGTCTCAATCAACAGGCCAGTGAAACATGACCTGATATCCAGTTTTCATTTCAAGGTTTATTATGGAATTTAACGATACGTTCAGTGAAAAAAGGCCACACAACGCACACGATAGGTGAGTGTGGGGCATCTACCCTCTAGTCTACCCTCTACCCCCTGGTTCAGTGCTTGTGGGGGTCAACAGTCTATACAGATACCCAGGGGTCTATGTAATACACACCAACAGCACATAAGCCAACTGGGACAAGTCAGGATCAAGACTGCCTGCCTGGCTGACTGAATGGGTCCATATTTATCACTAACCTTGGTCTGACCGGGATCTTATACCGAAACAATCAACCAGACATTATTTATACTTACCTATATATATACAGTATATATATATTAGTCAGTAATTACAGATAAGGTGTAATTGACGGTTTAATCAGTCAATTACAAAGGCGAGTCATAGCAGAAACCGTCCGACCCTGTGGCCCTCCATGGCCTGGCGTATTAGGCTTCATTTCTAAATTAACGGGTGTGTGGGTCTGATATTGGACCGGTTCATGTTACTACCTTCTCACAGAGACCTCACTCTGTTCTCCTTTAGGTTCACCCAAAGCCCTCAAAGGTAAACCCAAATATGGAGGATTTGAGAAGGTACAAGAGCGTGAAACACAATTCAGTTACAGTGCAATCTTGGGCTAAGACTGCTATTTTATTACAGATGGTTGATCAAATGTAGAAATTGAATTAGGTGTCCGTTATCAGTTCTAATGGCTATTTATTTCATCTCAGGGGTTACGAAGGGGCGCTGCGGAGAGAGAGAGAGAGGGAGAAAACTTAATGTGGCTCTTTACAGCACAGTAGTCCCATATGGATTTCAGCAGTGTTTTCTTTGGAACTTACTGTGTGTGCTTGAAGATATGCTTCACAGCCTGTGTACTGAAGTCATATTCATAAGACCAGAGTCTTCATCATATCAACAGCTTTTACTTTCTTTAACAGCCATTCATCATACTTCCAAAACAGTTGTGGAAAAGCAGATGTCTATGTAATCTCCAAAGTTGTGCTAAAGTGACCAGGTGGTAAAGTGAGCAGGATCACCTCTTGGTTTGGGAAAATGTTATTTCTAACTTTGAAACTCCATTATGTTGTAGATTTTTTTTTTTTCAGTACATTTGTTTTACTCATAAATGCAATGTTATTGTATTGTTACGTAGACATACTGTATTGGTTTTGTTGGGTTTAAGCTACACCAGTAGACTTATGTATTTCTCAGACATTTGCACTGTGCTTCAACAAATTGTTTTTCTGTAATGCTAGGCTAGAGACACCAAGCATCAGGGTCGTGCACAGGCCTTTTGGGGGGCATGTAAAACATTTTTTAAATAAAATGGCACTGCTCAACGGTCACAGACATGTTGAGCAATTATTAAAACAAGAGGGAAAATCAGAACAATCTGATGAATCTGCTAAACTATTTTGAATAACTGCTGCATTTATTAACAACGACCAACTAAATTCCAGTCAAAATAAAAGATTGTAAGAAAAACTGTGGCCTGCCATTAATACATTGCATTTGGAAAGTATTCAGATCCAATGACTTTTTCCACATTTTGCCACATTTTTTCCCTCATTAATCTATAGACAATACCCCAACATTAAAAAACAAAAACTGTTTTTTAGAAATGTTTGCAAATGTATTTAAAAAATAATAATGAAATATCACATTTACATAAGTATTCAGATCCTTTACTCAGTCGTCTTGGGTATGATGCTACAAGCTTGGCACACCTGTATTTGGAGAGTTTCTCCCATTCTTCTCTGCAAATCCTCTCAAGCTCTGTCAGGTTGGATGGTGAGCGTCCCTGCACAGCTATTTTCAGGTCTCTCCAGAAATGTTTGATCGGGTTCAAGTCCTGGCTCTTGCTGGGCCAATCAAGGACATTCAGAGACTTGTCCCGAAGCCACTCCTGCATTGTCTTGGCTGTGTGCTTAGGGTTGTTGTTCTGTTGGAAGGTGAACCTTCTCCCCAGTCTGAGGTCATGAGCGCTCTGGAACAGGTTTTCATCAAGGATTTCTCTGTACTTTGCTGCTTTCATCTTTCCCTCGATCCTGACTAGTCTCCCAGTCCCTCCCACTGAAAAACATCCCCCCATAATGATGCTGCCACCCCCATGCTTCACCATAGGGATGGCGACAGGTTTCCTCCAGACGTGACGCATCCCATTCAAGCCAAGAAGTTCAATCTTGGTTTCATCGGACCAAAGAATGTTGTTTCTCATGGTCTGAGAGTCCTTTAGGTGCCTTTTGGCAAACTCCAAGCGGGCTGTCATGTGCCTTTTACTGAGGTGTGGCTTCTGTCTGGCCACTCTACCATAAAGGCCTGATTAGTGGATTGCAGCAGAGATGGTTGTCCTTCTGGAAGTCTCTCCCATCTCCACAGAGGAACTCTGGAGATCTGTCAGAGTGACCATCAGGTTCTTGGTCACCACCCTGACCAAAGCCGTTCTCCTTCGATTGCTCAGTTTGGCAGGGCAGCTAGCTCTAGGAAGAGTCTTGGTGGTTCCAAACTTCTTTCTATTTAAGAAGGATGGAGGCCACTCTGTTCTTGTGGATCTTCAATGCTGCAGATATTTGTTGGTACCCTTCCCCAGATCTGTGCCTTGACACAATCTTGTCTCAGAGCTCTACAGACAATTCCTTCGACCTCATGGCTTGGTTTTTGCTCTGACATGCATTGTCAACTGTGGGACCTTATATAGACAGGTATGTGCCTTTCCAAATCATGTCCAATCAATTGAGTTTACCACAGTTGGACTCCAATCAAGATGTAGAAACATCTTAAGGATCAATGGAAACAGGATGCAACTGAGCTCAATTTCGAGTCTCATAGCAAAGGGTCTGAAAACTTATGTAAATAAGGTAATTTTCTTTATAAATTTGCAAAACAATCTAAAACCTGTTTTTGCTTTGTTATATTGGGGTATGGTGTGTAGATTGATGAGTAATATATATTTTTTAATCCGTTTTAGAAGAAGGCTGTAACGTAACAAAATGTGTAAAAAGTCAATGGGTGTGAATACTTTCCGAATGCAATGTATAGCCAGTAACCACCCAAAATATGAAAATGATCAATCGTAGTTGGCAAAGATGAGTCAGTAGTCGATCTCTAAACTGTATTTGATATGGATAATAAACGTAGGCCTGCTCTGCTTTTGCCAGGCAAAACTGGAAGAAATTAAACAAGTCCTTTCTGATCACTAATTTGGATATTCCCGTCTGTTTTTGCATGCCAATGCTGGTGACTGGTTAATCAAGGCAACAAACGTCTTTGGTTCTGAAGCATAGATGAGAATTTAACGACGACTTGCAGGCAGTGGGTTCAGAACAACAATGGAAAAAAATGTACATCACTTTCTAAGTGTCACATTCTTTTCCACATCTCACAGCGACACCCCAGGGGACAATGTCACCAAAACCCCCACACAAAACCCCTGTGGCGCCCGACGAGGTTTGGGGGGGTTTTGGGAGGTTTGGGGGGGTTCCATCCCTATTCTGTTATTGGACAAAGGGCTGTACGCATGCGCTCCTGTGCAGCTCGCGTTAGGTTGCTTGCTTAGCATGTGGCGGTGCGTGAGTTGTCATGATGTGGTTTGCACAGCTCACTGCACACATAATAAACTGTATCGGACACCCTATAAATCTTGGAGGGGGGGGGAGTAAATTATGCGGGTGAATGGCGGGTGGAATATCGCGAGCTGACAAAGGAACGAGCTAATGTGAAAGAATAGGGAGATTGAGGGTGGGGGGTGGGGGTGTAGAGGGGGATCTGGTGTGGGGGGGGGGGGGTATAGAGGGGTGTTTGTGGTACTGTAGGACATGGTATGACAACCCAACAGTGTAGCATTCACAAGGGGTTAATAGGGAAGGTGTTTTGAAAGACTATTTATTCCGTTCAGTTTCTTTTAGAAAAGGTGGTCTGTGGAAAGAATTCAACGTCTACCTGCAGCATAATGAGGTTCAATTATTCTCCCAGCGCTGCCATTGGGGTCTGGCAGCGAGTTGCGGAGACAGTTCGTAGGGCTAGTCAGGGCCTGCAAGACTGTTTTCACTCAAAATAAAATAACAGAAATGGAACCTTCCAATTAATTCCCATTTACATATCCCTGGCTCCAGTTTCCATTGGGGAGGGCCTGGGGATGTGAGGCGCCGTGGTGATTATACAGTATGATTAGATGGTTAATAATTCTCCAGGGGCTGCAATTAATTTGAAATTAGCTAAACATACCAGGTGCACTGGCGTCATGTTGCGTACGGGTGTGACTGACTTCTTCCACCTTTCATACACACACACACACACACACACACACACACACACACACACACACACACACACACACACACACACACACACACACATACACACACATACACACCCACTCACACTTGTTCATGGTTCAAATAGGCACACGGGTGCGCACACACAAACAAGGTGGCCAAGGTTGATTATTGGGAGTTTCGTCTAACCCTGCCGCTCCTCTCAGCGCGGTGACGTCCAGTGGTAAACACACACAGATTAGTGCAGTTCGTTTGCTTTCAGGTGGTTGGTGCCATAGCCATGTGTCCTGGTAGTACAGTTTGTCACCTGCCCCATAGAGAGAGCGAGAGAGAGAGAAATAATGGCAGAAAGAGGAGAGAGGGTAATGTCATTGCTCTCAGCGTGAGCAGAGGGAAAGAAAGAGCATCTCCAGAGTGACTATGAGGTGACTGGGATGTCTCAGTAAGACAGGACATCAACCCTGACTCCAAACACAGCGGCCAGTCAGTAGGCTGTAGAAGCAGGTTAGGGAATCTCCTGTGGTGGCCTAACACAGGCTGTGATGGATTTGCAACTGAGTCGTATCGGCAGCCATAACCCTATATACCAAGGATACAGGCTACTGCTCCTGATAGACCACCAGGGAGGGGGAACCCCACCAGACTTCTTTCAATGACCCTTAAAAAAAACTGTTTTTCTCCCTGCAGACGTCGTGAGAGCGTGACACTCACCCTGGTCGGCCCATTTAGGTGAGTGATGGGTGAGCAGATTTTCTTAAAACAGCAGCAATTATCTGCGTGCAATTAGCTGGCCACCCGTGCAATTACACCCCACTCTGCCCTGCTCCGGTCCTGCAGTATGACTCACTCAACTGTGCTGTGCCTGAACAGAATGAGCGATGATGATGATGAGGATGATAGCCGTGATGTTGACTACATTAATATCGCAGCAGGCTGGGAGGGAAGGCAGAGGTGGTCGGTGTGTGTGGGGGTTCTGTATTCTGCTAGTGTGGGTCTCTCCAGCCTGGCTGCCTAACCCTAACCTCTGGCCACCCCTGGCCTTGGTGGTGGGGGTATGATAATCCGCCACCCGGAGGAACACGAGGTCCGCATTAGAGCACTGTAGTTGTGGGGTTGCCTCGGTGCCGTCCCGCCCGCCCCACCACCCTGGTTCTTTGTTACTCGGGGGCTCAGCGTTAGACCCCTGTGCTAAGCTTGATGGCTGGGCCGACGCTGGCTAGCTGTTTAAAAAAAGCCCAGGGTAAATACGGTCTGAGACCAAGTAAACACTTGCGTCATACAGTTTCAATTTGAACTTCATTTAAGTCTATTAATTTTATTTCCTTACCTGAGGAGGAAATTAAAACAGGGTTCAGTAAGAACAGTGGGCTTCGGTTAGCTTAGGGAGACAGACAGAGTAGCAGGCAATAGTCACTAACCCAATCAAGCCCCTGATAAGTCATCACTACCTGACTGACTGACTTTAGGATTTGCTTTTCATTCTTTTTTTCGCCCCCTAAAGATTAAATCAATCTCTCAAACCACCTTTTCCACCAAAACCATATACAAATCTGATTCTCTACCTACCTCTATATACAGTAATTGTCTCCTACAGACACTCTCTTCTCATGTGTGTATGCAGTGGAATCGGAGTTTAACCTGTCACAGACCCTGTTGAGTGTACTGTATCAACAGTTTAACACTGGATCCACAAGAGGGAGCAACATCCCCATAGGGACCGAGCATCATCATCATCACACAACAGCACCCATGGTTTGGGACAAACCACGAAAAAAGCATTGGAAAGGCCAATCGCACTGCTAATTCAGTAAACATGTTGACAAGATTTTCACAAGAATCTAAATGTACCTTTATGCGTGATACAAATGTCTCTCCATGCTTGTATCATGCACCATTGGAAAGAGTCAAAGCAATGCCTTGTTGTAAGTCTTATTCTCTGAGTTGAGTATTACATCAGTTGAGTGTGTGGGTTGCCCTCTTTCGCTCACTCTCTCCCTCACTCTCTCCCTCACTCTGTCTCTGCAGGGCCCCATGCTCTGCTCTCCTCTCCCTTTCTCTCTGTAGGTTTCTGTTTCTTCCAATTCCCTATAATACGGCTAATTTCATTGTCACTAGCCAAATGAGGAGAATTACTTAACCACTCCTTGGCTATTGTCATAAGCAGCCTGCAATGTGGGGTTAAAGAAAACACAACATCTGTGGTTGGGAAAGTAAATATGGTTTGAAACAAATATAGATTATGCAACTAAAAGTTATGCTTCAATCACGCTCTGCTTAGCATGTCTTAGCAAAATGGCATGAGCGCAGTCGCTACTCCCAGACGTCTCAAAAGTAATATTTTCGTCTTTGGAATATGGTAATTGACCTCTTTAGCAATTGCAATACTGTCGGCTATGTGTGTTTCTGTTATTCTGCAATATTTCCAGAAGCTATCCTATTTACGTAACAGATGTGGGGTCACTGAAATGATTTCTGATCACACAAATATATTTGTTCCTGATAGTAAAATGATTTACGCTAAACAACTTTCAGGATTTCACACTCTCAGACTTCATTTTGTGTTTCATTTTGATCCGATGAGGGAGTTATCTTTTCGAAAACAACTGGGAAAATACGCTTCTCTGAAGGAATGCTGAGTAACACAAAAAAGGAAGAAAATAAACTTGCTGGAAAAACTATCCTGGTCACTACTCACAGATGTAGGACCTTCATTTGATACAGTTTACTACAGCAGGAAAATAATCCTGCAGCAACTAGACATTTTAATTATTATGTGGATTATAATTAATGGAAGTTTTTGTAGGGGTTGATACACTTTTTGTAACGGAAAATCAAGTCTGACATATCAAAGTAGAAATGACAAACTTCCGAAACCTTTTCAAACCTAAAATACACAGCAGGTTTTATATTTTCTGCATTGCAGGAAAGTTCTCCTTCAACAGGGTGATCAAATTAAGATCCTACATCTGTACATGACCAACATCAGATAAGTTGGCTGGCTATTGGTCAAAATGATGCAACCATGAGTAAGCCTTTTTCCTCTGCTTATGAAAATCCAGAGAAACCTGTTTTGGGTGTATGGATATGACACGTCTAAATACATTTCTATGAAATGTTTTGCTTCATGAGGATATTTATTAAATAAATGTAGGTAAATAATACCTTCAGATATTCCATATTCGGCACAGCAATAGCATTAAGTTAGAACAATTATTTTTAGCTTTTGTAGAGAGACCGACAGAGAGCGAATGGAGAATATTCACGTAATCAGTAGTAGGGTGCCACACTATGTCCTTGCATGGACAGACTTGAACAATTTGTAAAGGTGTCCACTGCTACTGAGGAAAACCGTGTGTGTTTGTGTGCGTGCGAATGCTGAATCTCAGTTTTGATTGATATTATTATTTTATTTTATTGATATTGACATTTTATTTTATTACTTTCAAATTGTTCTCAAGACGGGGAGGAAGGCGTGGAAACAGATACCGCTGTCAGACACTGATTTATACAAAATAAAAGCAATGAAAAATCTGTCATTTTTTGTTTTTCTAATAATTTTCATATTTTGCCTTCTCACGTTTCCCCTGTCTGAGACCTGCCACTTGTCTGAGAAAGCCGAGGTCTGTTTCTGAAGTGAAGGGTGGTATGGAGAGGGTGGTTTGTGTCTCAGAGTCTGCCTTTTGACTGGAGCCTGGTCCTCAGGCCAAACTCAGTGCATGACAATGTTACCATGGCAACCAACATTAATTTAAAGGCCAGAGACATGTTTTGAACAGTTTCCGATTTCTTTACATGAGCTTAAAAGTAGATTAGAAATCTATAAACTGTTGTAGGCAGAAAAGGAAGACATGATAAGATACCAATATGGTTCCAATTAATCACCAACGAAAGATAACAATTTTGGCCAGAATTA
Source organism: Salvelinus fontinalis (assembly GCF_029448725.1). Classification (NCBI taxonomy): domain Eukaryota; kingdom Metazoa; phylum Chordata; class Actinopteri; order Salmoniformes; family Salmonidae; genus Salvelinus; species Salvelinus fontinalis. The sequence continues at coordinate 20,937,274 of NC_074665.1, forward strand.
ATTCTCCCAGCTAGTAGCATATCTTCCTGTTTGTAGAAGCATGTTGGGAGCATCTTAGATAACAAATAATATAAGAAATAAAAGAAACATCACTGAACAAATGATGCTATTTTGGCATATGCTTCTGTTATAAAGTCAATTATACAATTATATACAGGTGACTGGTGGGTGAACAAGGTAAAAACTGTGGTGAGATATCATCTGTCGTGGACCTGATTCACACCAGTTTACCAAGGCAAAAACCGAGGGGACTTTTAGGCTGTGCTTTGCAATTTTGCCATCACTGTTTGGTGTCTAAAAATGAGCGTAGGAAAATAAGGCACGTCACTCAGTAGAATCACATAGCTCTTTTCCTGTACGTCAGTCGCCGCGCCTCGTAAGCGAAATAAACACAAATGACTGAATGCAGGTTGTTGCACAAATGGCACCAGGGGTTTCATCCCAACAAAAACAACCACTAGGACCAGTGGACACTACTGTCTGTCGTTGCACCACCACACAATTCTGAGGTAACTGTAACTGGACAAACGCCTGTACCAACACATAAACAAACGAGTAAGCCCATGTCAGGGCAGTTTTGACTCCTCTGCAAGGGAGTGTGGGCGTTAGCGGGTTAGCATTAGCAAACACAAGTTGCTGAGCCATTGTAGCCAGAGGGGAAAGCTATTCTGCCTTCTGGTGCTGATTGTTGTGTTCAAGACTTTGTACCCACAAGAATGTCAACTGCTTTCAGTAAACGGTGTCGCGTCAACCAATACAGTAACCACATTGTAGAAAACCAAACCAAGGACAAAAAAATACAATGGACAGCCTTTGAAAATGGTTCAATTATGTCTATAATGGTTTCTTCCACTGTGTCTGTGTGACTTTTTCCTTGTTCAGAGCAGCTCTGATTTACTTGCCACCCTAAATCCTTTTCAGTTCGGATCTTGTCATAATTCTGGAAGTTGAAATGGAAAGTGAGTACAGAATTCTGATTACAGTAAATCCAGAAGGTTACTGCAGGAGCCAACATCCTCCAGGTTCCTTGTCAACTATTTAGAACCAGGAACAGATATAGCCCTTGTTTCACGCCAGACCTGGCTGCACTTGACCAGCACAAAAACATCCTGTGGCGTTTAGCATTAGCATCGAATAGAATATGTGGACAATTACAAATACCTAGGTGTTTGGTTAGACTGTAAACTCTCGTTCCAGACTCACATTAAGCATCTCCAATCCAAAATGTAATCTAGAATCAGCTTCCTATTTTGCAACAAAGCCTCCTTCACTCATGCTGCAAAACATACCCTCGTAAAACTGACTATCCTACAGATCCTTGACTTCGGCGATGTCATTTACAAAATAGCCTCCAACACTCTACTCAGCAAATTGGATGCAGTCTATCACAGTGCCATCCGCTTTGTCACCAAAGCCCCATATACTACCCACCACTGCGACCTACCTGTACGCTCTCGTTGGCTGGCCCTCGCTTCATATTTGTCGCCAAACCCACTGGCTCCAGGTCATCTGTAAGTCTTTGCTAGGTAAAGCCCCGCCTTATCTCAGCTCACTGTTCACCATTGTAGCACCCACCCGTAGCATGCTCTCCAGCAGGTATATTTTACTGGTCAAATATTGGTTTGATTGCTCTGATGATCAGTTATTACAGACCACCGTACCACAACGCTGTCTCTTCTTCAGCTGCGACCAACTGCCCTGTGACAACTAAATGCACTGCTAACTGCACCCGTTTAGTCATTTCTGATTACCGCGCTTCTGTGAGTGAAGGCACTTAATTCCAGATCATGTCTAGGTGATTTCCCGGCATCGCTGCTCCTCTCATGTGGCTAGCAGTGAGAAGCATTACAAACAAACAGTCAAGTAGACATGCCATTAATATTCACCCTATGGTGTGGACTGAGGTTGTGTCCCACATCGCTCTATATTCCCTACACTGTATAGGACAGTGTTTCTCAACTCCAGTCCTCCAGTACCCCACAACAGCACACATTTTTGTTATAGCCCCAGACCAATTCACCTGAATCAACTCATTGAGGGCTTGATGATTAGTTGATAAGTTGAATCATGTGTGCTTGTCTGGGGGCTGCAACAAAAGTGTGTACTGTTGAGGATACTGGAGGACTGGAGTTGGGAAACATTGGTGTAGGGCAATACTTTGAACTGAGCCCTACGGGCCCTGGTCAACATTAGTGCACTATGTAGGGAATGGGGTGCCATTTTGGACATAGCCTGAGAGAGCTGGATGAGTCAGAGAGAAACCTCCGCAGCCCTCTCCTCCCCAGGCTTGTCTCTCTGCACCCTGGGTAGATGTCAGGGCCAGGACTGCTGCGTGGAACCCATACCAGCCTCAGGAGAGCCTAGAAGACAGAGTGGCGGTGTAGTGGAGTTCGTTACAGAAAATAAATTCAATAAATTTCAATAAATTTTCAATAAATTCCCTGGTTTTCCAGAAATCCTGGTTGGAGGAATCCAGATTTCCTCCTTATTCCCTCGATTTCGTTAAAACCTGGGAATTTATTGAAAGTTCCCAAAATGTTGCAAGTAGAGTTTCTCCCAGACATTTGGCCGTGGCTGTGCCCAGGCTTCCAGGTCCGTGTCAGGGTACAGCCACACCACCCCGCTCTTGATGCCCTGCATGACTCTCAGGCAGGAGGTGGATACGGTTTCCCCCATTAGCCCTGCAATTTTACCATGTGCTCTCTGGCCCCTGTTCCACTGACGCAGACAATGATGACTGATTCAGCTGATTAGTCATACTGTAGATTGAGTCACCTCAGCCAATCTGACAGGAAAATCATAAGGGTGCTTGACCAGTGCTGTCTGCACTGTTGCTCCCCAAGGCTGTCAAGTCATGCCCTCCTACATGTGAATCCAGCCACTAACCGTTCACCTCCGGCTAATACTCCCTCTTACATCAGTTACACAAGCTTCTCGCAAAGTTTACTTCCGGTCAATACCTCTGAAACGATCTACTGAGATACAGTAGAGGTCCCCATCCTTTATTTTACTCAGAAGAGCTCCAACGTAAATGTCACAATTTAAATACACTGCTTAATGATTCCAATATACCTGAGGCTTAAGGAAAAAAATCATTGGACGTGTCAATTCTATGTCGGTTTTGAAATTGTTCTTATTAATAATTTGGCTAATACTGAGTTCCAAAGGGTTGAGAGGGCCACTGTGTACCAGTCTCCATGGTTACACAGCATCTGCTTTGAAACAGATTTATAATTCACCCGGTTAGCCTTTGACAGCAGGGCAATCGGTAAAACAGGCAACTCACAGAGGACTCATCCAACCCACAATAAGGAGCCTCTAAAGGAGGAATGGATGTCTGTCACTCAAACTATAGAGATTCTTCATCACCCTTCACCACCGGTGACAACTAGGACTGTTAACACTTTTTAACAAGGCACTCGTCTCCTGTGACAACGATCCACAAGATCCAATAGAATTAGAGACAGAGGAAGACAGAGGAAGAAAGCTGTCCTTCAATTAGAAATCAGTGCCCCAGTGGCTCAATCTTCACCCCGGATTTGGCTGCACTCATTTCATATAGGGCTTTTTATTCCTGCCACACACCGGAGACCTGCTGGAGACCCCACTGTGGCCCTGTAATGGTAAACCCAGGCTTAACCTGAGGCCTACAGCTGTTGGACTCATCACCAACATAGGCATTTGTATGGCATTGTTTAGAGGCAGTCCCTCAGGTACCGGACTAAACACCTCCCACTGTGGCTGATCCTATCAACGTCACTCCCCCCCACCCCCCCCCCCCCACCACGGGGAAGAGTGGAACCTTAATGCGCCAGCCAAGACAGGAGCAGGCCAGGATGTCTGGCTTCATGACTGGTGTTTAGTGTTATCTGGGGAGACAAGGACACATTTAGGTAGAAGTTGTATTTATCATGCTGACAAATTACACCAGAGAGCGGCTGTGTGAGGAGAGATCTTGGCCAAGCTGATGATGATATTGAATACGGAGATTTGTCTGGGGGAAGCTGTAGGCCTACGTAAAATACAATATAGATTATGTAAATTGTACATACATTAGGTAAAACATGGTGTAGATTTTGAACCCCTCTCATTGCTAATTAATAATAATTAATAACAGTTATTTTGAGGAGATGTTTGTTCACATTTCTAAACACCATTTTTGAAAATATGTGCTGTAAATCCAGATATCATACTTTTCAGTGGCAATTTATTAAAAAAAACATCAAGTAAATTAAATAAGTGTATATTTTGGTCAGTAAGTATATTGAAATCGATGAAAGTTAGAAAGAAGTAAAACCCATATTGCTTGCTTGGGACTCTGACAAATCGCTCACCGAACTCCTGGCCTATGAGTTCATTCCTGAACAGTTGCGTAATGTTGGGTTCAATTGAAATAGTCCAAGTTTCCAGGCATCTTCAAAAACAACATTTATATTTTCCCCCCAATAAAATAGATACATTGAATCGTGCCGCCACGGACCACTGAAGAACCATCTACTTCATGTCTGTGTCTTGGCAAACATTTCTGAAAATCTCTTACCTGCCTGAAGCGAAAACTCACCCCACAGCGGAGATACGGTTCAGAGACAGACAGGCAGTCTTCTCCAACTTCTAGATTATATTTATAACTTAACTTGATAGAGAAAGTAGGCAGATGTCTTATAACCAGATACAGAAATGGGAAGGATATAAATAAATGATTTGCTGATCTTTTCATTTGGACATTTTCTTTGCCCAGAAGATGTTACAGCTAATGGTGCAGTCTCTGCCTTATAAATGAGTCCCATCAGCGTAGTACAGCCCACACATTTGATTGTAATAATTCCGCAAGTAGGTGACATCACTAGTTAACACAGGTTGTTTCAGTACATGAGGACACACACACACACGAACACACACAAACAAACAAACAAGCACCATGTACAGTCTCCTCTCTAAGAATAAACCAGATTCCCTCTGGGGAAGCTATTTATAAAACCACAGACATTCTACTTCCCTTCCATGATTGTAAGTTGCACCTCTGAGTTTTGAATCCAACTCCACCTCAGTGGACCAAAACAGAACCGGGGTTATGTCGGCTGCATATAAATCAAAAACAAACACGTTCTCCACCCACCAAGGGTCATACTCATCCCAACACAGCCCCCCAAGGGTTAACATTTACATGTATAGTGATAATGGCTTTAGCAGGAGGTTGAATCTCTGACTTTGTCTACTATTAAATAAAATTTATACGGCTCAGCCTCACAGCTGGTTTTGCATTGAGCAGCAGCAGCAGACTCTATCCTCTGCCTGACCTAAGGAATGCTATAGGTGGGCTTTCGAAGTGCAACACGGCATGCCAACCGCTAGACAGCATGGTCTACAAGGATGCAAGGATTACACTGCCGAGGTTACACTGCCGAGGTTACACTGCAGAGGTTACACTGCCGAGGTTACACTGCAGAGGTTACACTGCAGAGGTTGCACTGGAGAGGTTGCACTGGAGAGGTTGCACTGGAGAGGTTACACTGCAGAGGTTTCACTGCAGAGGTTACACTGCAGAGGTTACACTGCAGAGGTTGGACAGCAGAGATGGCACAGCAGAGGTTACACTGCAGAGGTTACACTGCAGAGGTTGCACTACATAGATTACACTACAGAGATTACACTACAGAAGTTACACTGCAGAGGTTGCACTACAGAGGTTACACTGCAGAGATTACATTGCCGAGGTTGCACTGCAGAGATTACACTGCAGAGATTACACTACAGAGATTACACTACAGAGATTACACTACAGAGATTACACTACAGAGATTACACTACAGAGATTACACTACAGAGATTACACTACAGAAGTTACACTGCAGAGGTTGCACTGCAGAGGTTACACTGCAGAGGTTACACTACAGAGGTTACACTACAGAGGTTACACTACAGAGGTTACAATACAGAGATTACACTGCAGAGATTACACTACAGAGATTACACTGCAGAGATTACACTACAGAGTTTACACTGCAGAGGTTACAATACAGAGATTACACTGCAGAGGTTGCAATACAGAGATTACACTGCAGAGGTGACACTGCAGAGGTGACACTACAGAGATTACACTGCAGAGGTTACAATACAGAGATTACACTGCAGAGGTTGCAATACAGAGATTACACTGCAGAGGTGACACTACAGAGATTACACTGCAGAGATTACAATACAGAGATTACACTGCAGAGGTTGCAATACAGAGATTACACTGCAGAGGGGACACTACAGAGATTACACTGCAGAGGTTACAATACAGAGATTACACTGCAGAGGTGAAACTGCAGAGGTGACACTACAGAGGTTACACTACAGAGGTGACACTACAGAGATTACACTGCAGAGGTGAAACTGCAGAGGTGACACAATCTATTCCACTCTGAGGATCGGAGAATGCATGATTGTTTCTACAGTGGCTCAGTTTTGGGATGAGCTGCTGTAGCCTTATTAATGTGACTATGGGGAGAAGCGAAAACAAAAAAGCTACGGCTGTTTAAAGTATCAGGATCTGCAAATGAACTGTATCAATAACATCGTCAATCATTTTGATTTGATTTTAATGGACGTCTTTTGCTGTGTCTGACGGTAGACTCACACAGCTTGTGGACATCACGACAGCCCCGGACTTTTGCCTCTGTTGAGATGAAGAACTGGGGTTCTCTGCAAAACATTGTGGCTACGTCTTGGGGCTGGATTCGATCCGTATGTAGCGCATGTAGAGCAGTT